>NW_026652277.1:93705875-93837413 GCF_009828535.3 Hylobates moloch | reverse complement strand
CCCCACAAGAGTCCCTGGAGTGTGATGTTCCCCTTCCTGTGTCCATGTGTTCTCATTGTTCAGTTCCCACTTATGAGTGAGAACATGCGGTGTTTGGTTTTTTGTCCTTGTGATAGTTTACTGAGAATGATGGTTTCCAGTTTCATCCATGCCCCTACAAAGGACATGAACTCATCATTTTTTATGGCTGCAAAGTATTCCATGCTGTATATGTGCCACATTTTCTTAATCCAGTCTATTGTTGTTGGACATTTGGGTTGGTTCCAAGTCTTTGCTATTGTGAATAGTGCCGCAATAAACATACGTGTGCATGTGTCTTTATAGCAACATGATTTATAGTCCTTTGGGTATATACCCAGTAATGGGATGGCTGGGTCAAATGGTATTTCTAGTTCTAGATCCCTGAGGAATCGCCACACTGACTTCCACAATGGTTGAACTAGTTTACAGTCCCACCAACAGTGTAAAAGTGTTCTTATTTCTCCACAACCTCTCCAGCACCTGTTGTTTCCTGACTTTTTAATGATGGCCATTCTGACTGGTGTGAGATGGTATCTCACTGTGGTTTTGATTTGCAATTCTCTGATGGCCAGTAATGATGAGCATTTTTTCATGTGTCTTTTGGCTGCATAAATGTCTTCTTTTGAGAAGTGTCTGTTCATGTCCTTCGCCCACTTTTTGATGGGGTTGTTTGTTTTTTTCTTGTAAATTTGATTGAGTTCATTGTAGATTCTGGATATTAGCCCTTTGTCAGATGAGTAGGTTGCAAAAATTTTCTCCCATTCTGTAGGTTGCCTGTTCACTCTGATGGTAGTTTCTTTTGCTGTGCAGAAGCTCTTTAGTTTAATTAGATCCCATTTGTCAATTTTGGCTTTTGTTGCCATTGCTTTTGGTGTTTTAGACATGAAGTCCTTGCCCATGCCTATGTCCTGAATGGTATTGCCTAGGTTTTCTTCTAGGGTTTTTATGGTTTTAGGTCTAACATTTAAGTCTTTAATCCATCTTGAATTAATTTTTGTATAAGGTGTAAGGAAGGGATCCAGTTTCAGCTTTCTACATATGGCTGGCCAGTTTTCCCAGCACCATTTATTAAATAGGGAATCCTTTCCCCATTTCTTGTTTTTGTCAGGTTTATCAAAGATCAGATAGTTGTAGATATGCGGCATCATTTCTGAGGGCTCTGTTCTGTTCCATTGATCTATATCTCTGTTTTGGTACCAGTACCATGCTGTTTTGGTTACTGTAGCCTTGTAGTATAGTTTGAAGTCAGGTAGTGTGATGCCTCCAGCTTTGTTCTTTCGGCTTAGGATTGACTTGACGATGTGGGCTCTTTTTTGGTTCCATATGAACTGTAAAGTAGTTTTTTCCAATTCTGTGAAGAAAGTCATTGGTGGCTTGATGGGGATGGCATTGAATCTATAAATTACCTTGGGCAGTATGGCCATTTTCACGATATTGATTCTTCCAATCCATGAGTATGGAATGTTCTTCCATTTGTTTGTATCCTCTTTTATTTCATTGAGCAGTGGTTTGTAGTTCTCCTTGAAGTGGTCCTTCACGTCCCTTGTAAGTTGGATTCCTAGGTATTTTATTCTCTTTGAAGCAATTGTGAATGGGAGTTCACTCATGATTTGGCTCTCTGTTTGTCTGTTATTGGTGTACAAGAATGCTTGTGATTTTTGTACATTGATTTTGTATCCTGAGACTTTGCTGAAGTTGCTTATCAGCTTGAGGAGATTTTGGGCTGAGACAATGGGGTTTTCTAGATATACAATCATGTCATCTGCAAACAGGGACAATTTGACTTCCTCTTTTCCTAATTGAATACCTCCCTTTTTATTTTAATGAAGACTGCTAAGTCAGGTCTTTACCCAGCCTGTTGTTGTACAGTTGCCTTTTTGAATCACAGAGTAGGAACTGATCCTTGTTGTTAAATTTCATCTTTCTTGATTTTAATCCCTAATGGCATTCTATTCTTTGGCGGCTTTTTGCTTTTAAAAAATGATTTGAATCCTGTTTTCCAGTGAAATATCCCTCAGCCTTATGCTACTTTAAAATTTGATAAGCCTACCTTCTGTCTTCATTCAAATAGTTAATAAATCCTGAACAGAACAGGGCCTGACAACGCTGTGTAACACCAGCCTAGGCTACCATCTTTTCCACTATTGATGTCCTTAAGGTGTGACAATCAAATCATGTACAAATGTATTTGAACCCTACCACCTTCCCACCCACATTTCTTGATTTGGTTTGTAAGATAATTATGACAGACTTGTTAGATACTAGCTGAACTGAAAAAATATTTAAATGAGGCTTTTTAAAAATAATAATGCTTCAAATTAAAATTGTACCCTATCAAAGCTTGCATTTCATAAGAAAGTAGATTAAAGAATAAATTAAACATGTATTTTCCATGATAATAATGAAGGGAATTAAATTGTAAAGTTCAACCACTACTTTATGTAAATTTACTCTTTTTATAAATGTGTATAGTCCAGATAATTTTATATTACTTTTATTTTATCTTCTATCAAGAGTAACATAATGTCAGAAACTAAAGAATGTAATAGAACTTATAGACACTTTTAGGCATATTTTGTCATTATTGCTACTGCTCTTTCCCAAATGCACTATTTATCAAAAGAAGTAGCTAGAGCAGGTATTATTGACATTATCCACATTTACAAATGATTATATGCATTTGGATTATACCCATATATGCTCAGTGATTTATTCTACTTTATAAGCTACTTGAATGGGAAACAAATGAATTTTAAAAATGAGCATTCTTACATATTTACATTTAGGTCCACCTGAGTGCCACCATTTCTTCTCAGCTCAATACTTAAGGAGTACTCAGCTCTTTCAGACATATAAATGTACTTGTACATGTATGCCTGTGTATATACATATGTGTGTATACATACAGATGCACATTCTGAAAGCTAAGACCAGTGATTTTTCTATTTCACTAAAGTTTGCAGTAGAAAACAATAGTGAGAAAAATCTAGGAATTTAAAATCATTTTTATTTACCCAGTGTTAAAAAACTCTTGTATTTTGATTATGAGTGGTTGACCAAGAAGGTATTGACTATCATTAAGGCTATTTAAATGAAACATAAAATATGTGAAGTTTTATGCACTTTATTCCTAGACATAATGACTTTAATGAAAGCAGAACATTTAATTTTAAACAAATCATTAACTAGTTGGTTTTCATCAATGATTAAATAGGTAGTAGCTACTACTCTACCAATATCTCACAATTATGGTGAGTTTCAAACATGGGTGTCACATTTAAACATGCTTTGAAAAATATCAAACATTATAGAAACATGTTAATATTGCTATTATTATTATTAAAGACATAGGATTCTGATCGATGAATTCTTTTTCTTTTTCTCTTTAACTCTTTGCGTAGTTGCCAAAAAGCATAACAGCAACACTATCTTTTTGCAAATACCACGCCAAGGTTCTGTTTGAAATTTTGATTAGTTGATTTTATTTTTTTAATTATCATTTAAGCTGCTAAATCTTAGTTTATAAGGTGTTCATTTAATAAAATGTAGACATAATGTGCTTCTTATACTTAAAAGCTATTCTTAACCTTAACAATGTTCTGTGACAATTTGTATGTGAAATTTATGGGCTCTTTTATTTCTCAACTTCCTGATTTTCATTTTTTGGATCTTTTATATGCCATTATTTATTTATTTACTTTATCTTCTTGAAGCCCTGCAAGCAAAATGTTTGGTTGACATATTTTTTAGTCTTACATCCTTTATGGATTCACATAGATTTTAGAATTCAATGAATGTTGAATATTGATCCTAAGCTACAGATGAGAATGTTTCAGATCACTATGAGAGAGAACAGAATGACGTTGGGGGTGGGGAGCCTTCCTGGAAGTTAAGAGGGGGTTTAATCCATCATGAGGCAGAAAAAGGCCAGGAGAACTTGGCCACTACAGGACCAAGAAGTCAACAGAAGAGCAGTTCTAGATTCATGAAGGGTTCAGCAGAATTAAAATTTGGAACAAAGTAAGTGGAGAGATGCTGAATAAGAGAAGTGGCTGGAATTGGTGCCAGTGGAGAGAAGTTCGGTTGAGTAGTGAGGAGGGCACTGGAAACAAAAATCTCAAGAAAATGTGTAAGGAAATTAGGGCATGAGTTGTGAGGAAGGAGAGGCAAACAATGGAGATTGTGGTGGAGGGAAAAGGACAGGAACTGGGTGGAAACCCAGAGAAGTATCTCCGTGAAAAGTGGAATATTTCAGGTAGCAGAGCATGTTCATGGATATTAACGAGAAACATTGCAAAAGAACTGGCATTATAAAAATTCCATTTAAGATGTAGGTTCCTTGCAGGATTTCTTAATATTCCTAACAGACTCTCCCCAAAAATAATGAAAGCAATAATTGTTTTCATGTAACCTTGAATTTTCATTTTATAGTCACATTAAATGCACGTCTGAATAATCTCAAGGTTAGCGTGAAGCTACCCTGGTCTTTTTAAAAGAAGTTCCTCTAGGTCTCTGAAAAAAGACATTTACTGGTGAATCAACTAGTTATTGCCGCGAACAGAAGTTTGTGTGGTTGGACCAAGATGACACCTCACTCTTGCATTCTGTTGCTGGATCCTAATTTTGATCCTGAGCAGAAACTTTATGCTTTAAATTCCCTGTAACTTACCCCTCTATCCTGCCCTGTCTTGCTCTCAATTTATCCTCTCTGCCTTTGCCTGTCCTTTTGCCCCTCTCTGGGCAACCATCCTCTTGATTGCCTCCTTGCAACATTTTTGTGCAGGTTTTACTTTCCTTTGAAGTGCTTGCTCCAAGCTGGCTTTGAAGCTGTGTCTGGAGTCAGGATTCCTTGCATTCTAAACAGCACAGAGAACATCAGCCTACCTACCTCTGCCCCTGTCAAGATGTGTTTCTTTGCACCAGCCCACACTTGATGGCAAAGGGGCTGGATCACATTTCCTCCATGAGCTGAGAGCCTACAAAAGTACAGGAGGGCAGGGCAAGCAGCATGTCCACTTTCATCTTATGGTGCAAGCAACTTGGAATTTAGCATACAGGTTGCACCACAGACTTTGGGGCCAGATTGCCTGAATTTTATTTATTTATTTATTTATTTATTTATTTATTTATTTATTTATTTATTATTGAGACAGAGTTTTGCTCTTGTTGCCCAGGCTGGAGTGCAGTGGTGCAGTCTTGGCTCACTACAACCTCCACCTCCCCGATTCGAGTGATTCTCCTGCCTCAGCCTCCCAAGTAGCTGGGATTACAGGCATGCGCCACCATGCTCGGCGAATTTTTGTGTTTTTAGTAGAGATGGGGTTTCACCACGTTGGTCAGGCTGTTCTCAAACTCCTGACCTCAGGTAATCCACCCTCCTTGGCCTACCAAAGTGCTGGGATTACAGGCCTGAGCCACAGCGCCTGGCCCAGATTGCCTGAATTTAAATCCCAGCTTTACTGCTTATTAGCTTTGTGATCTTGTGTGAATTCCTCAGCCACTCTGCACCTCACTTGCCTACTTTAGAAAATGGAGATGCTAATGACGCCTACCCCACAGGGCTGTGATGAGGAGTAATGCCATGTTGGTGTTAGCCTAGTGATCTCAAGATGTTTATAGAAGGGGATGTAGGTATACAGCTTCAGAATATTAGTACTTGATTAAGGAGAATGTCTAATTGATCAAGAAAAAATATTTAAGATAAAATGACTTTTTTCACTACTACTCTGTTGGATCTATTTTATTTAAATTTTACCTGAATCTTACTTTACCTAGATGTCCATGCCCATTTTCTAATGCCCCAGAAGCTTGAGGCCCAGTGTTGATCTAACTTGATAATAAAATTAAGTATGTAAAAATGTCTGCAAGATAGAGTAGACTATTGCCTTTTCCTTAAAGAAAGAGATGAAGATTGGTGTCATCATTGTGGAGTAGCTGAGACCTCATAATTTGTTTGATGAACAAATTGTGCTGATCATGTGTAAATTTACTGGGATTTTCATGTAAAATTTACACTTGGTTTTTGTTTTGGTTTGATTCTGAACTGGTTGATATACTTTACCTAAGACAGCACAGGTAATGAATTATGTTATTAATAAGTACTAGGGTATATTGATCTCATTAGGTAAAAGGACATCAAAGTCATTGCTTCTATGAAATCAACACATACAACAGGACTCACTTAAGCAAAATGTTCCTTAAGCTTATTTGTTTTTATGGGGCTTGGGATATTTTTCAAGTGAAATTATGCCTCTGTAGTCTAGCCATGCTCTGTGAAAACTTTGTAGAACACAGCAAGACAGTAATGCAGGTCAAACCTGCCTCACAGTAGAGTAAAAAAAAGAAATAATAGTGTTTCATCGGGCGCGGTGGCTCATGTCTGTAATCCCAGCACTTTGGAAGGCCAAGGCGGGCAGATCACTTGAGATCAGAAGTTCAAGACCAGCCTGGCCAACATGGTGAAACCCTGTCTCTACTAAAAATACAAAAATTAGCCGGGCATGGTGGTGGGTGCCAGTAATCCCAGCTACTCGGGAGGCTGAGGCAGGAGAATCGCTTGAACCCAGGAGGTGGAAGTTGCAGTGAGCTGAGATTGTGCCACTGTACTCCAGCCTGGGTGACAGAGCAAGACTCCACCTCAAAAACAAAAAAACAAAACAAAACAAAACAAAAGAGAAAGAGTATTTCTTCTTACTTTAATATAGCTTATTCCAAGTTACCAACTTCACAGCTACAAAATGATCTCATTGTTCCAATGAAATGATTTCAGGGCCTGGTAGAAACCACTAACAATTGTCTGCAGTTGCACATCCTTACACAGGCTTGAATTTTAGAGAGGAGTCTTACAGAGAAAAGAATGGATAATTATGAATTTACAGGAAGTAATTTTGTTAGTTTCACATTAAAACAGGTGATATGATTGTCTTCTTATCTTTATGTGTCAAAACTGACAATGACCTTTAAAATGCACAATGAGTGTTTCATAATTCTGCTCTCACTAAAACTATGACTGGTTTTACTAGGAATTTGTATTACTAGCAAGAAATTTGCATTACTTCCACCAGGAATTTGTATTACTAGCAAGAAAAAGTCAAACATTACTTTAAATAATAGTTTTAACTCTGGTCATAGGTAGAAAAAAAAGCATCTTTTTTGCTTGGATTCATCTATAAATGTAAATCTATACCTTAAAAATAACACGTTAAATGTTCTGTATTCTACAACTATTGGTTCATGCTTATTGCTTGTTGGAAAATTCTTGGCATACAGATAACATCGTATTTTATTTACTTGCTGTGACATTTCTTCAGAATGTCTCCATGAGGATTATCTTGGGAGTTTACAAGAGATACCATCCTTAATTCTGTCTGACATTTCTAGATGAATAACTGGGAAATTGGGTACCCTGTTCAGGTCCCAAGCAACAGTTGCAGAGCTTTCTCCAATACATTGTCTGAATTTACAAAATCAAATATGAAACTCGGTGGATAAAAATAAGCAAATCTGCATTTATCCCTGCATCTCTGTTTGCAGAGCTCCATAGTGGACTTTGGGTGCTTGGTGTCTCCTAAAATCGGATCAAATATAGTTACTGAAGCAATGTAGTAAGACAGGAAAAAGGGGGAAAGGCTGGTATATGTTCATGTCAAACAAATGCTTTCAAGGGTGTAGTTGTGTAGCAAGGAGAATCCTTTACTTTTGCCTCACATTCTCTTACTGGTGGGAAAGATAAATCAAGGAAAAAGATGTTGGAAAACAACTTCTAGCACAGGCTAATTAAAATCAGATGAACAAGAGATGTAGCCCAGACTTTGTGAGCACAGGCCATCCCTTAGATAAGGTTAAATAGCACAGCTAGTTACTGACAGTGTGCCTGTGTCTCCTAGTGGTAAATTTCACTCTAACTAGTGGTCTCTGCAGTGCACTTGAGGTAGAAGAGACAAAACGCCCTGGAAAGGCTGTCAATGAGAAAAAATATATAGTAAGCAATGATTTTGTTCCAATAATACTTAATAGTAAAGCAACAATGAGCTGAGGTCCTTACATTCACTTAAATGGAGAGCTGAATGACATTATTTGTACTGTAACAAAATAACATAATAAATTTTCACTTTTATATGGATTAGTAAAGGAAAAATGTTTTGTACTTTCAAATAGGACCCTGAGTCTGAATGGTTTATTTATTTATGTGAATAGACCCAAGAGCTGTTCTCTGATGTGGAAGAGGCACATCATCTAATGGGGACTCCTTCAAACTGGAGACATTCAGCCCCTGAGCCGAGTGGCTGAGAGCTTCAGAGAGAAGCCTGGAGAGGTGAGGGTGGACCCATTTCAGGAACATCAAATAATCACATTTGAGAGCTAAAGGGGTACTATACTATCATTCCAGCCCACCAAATAAGAAAACAGAGGCCCAGGAAACATTGGCAATTCTCCAAGGCTTCAGGGCTATTTATTCTGCATAACATACACCCATTGTCTATTTTGTGGTATCACACCGAAACCCAGGTTTGCATGTTGTAAAATAGGGATATTGAGAATTTAACCAAATCACTAACTTTTAAAAAAAGTTACTTAAAAATCACTAACTTAATTTTTCTAATTAAAGCCACACACTAGAAGGGACAAATATAGGTAGGTACAGCTGATCCTTTTGTGGTCTCCACACATTGTGATGAGCACACATTCCGTCCCTATAACCTGCACCAACATTTGGGAACCAGCAATGCCTGACCAGTGAGGGACCGGGGGGAGAGTCAGAACTGCTCTTTTTTTTTCAGGAGAGCAATTGGATCAATTTGTGACTTCAGCCAAATCACTCAAGACTCTAGTCTAAATTTATCTGTTTTATCATAACTTAGCCCTCAGGTATATTATGGGATTAAGCCGGAAGCACTTTAAATGCACTCTGGTGACAGGTGTTCTATGAAGGAGTCTTATAAATATTACTTACTTAGCCACAGAAACACTTAAAGAGAATGGAAAAGGAGAAGGCACATTCTGCCAAAGTGGCGATATGCTAATACACCTGCATCAGGATCTTTATTCAGAACATTACACTGAACACGTTAGTAACTATTTCACACCTTTACCATTGGAAATGTCAAGTAGAAAGTTATTTATCCATTTGGGATGGAGTGAATATATTGTGGGTGGCTGCCAAAACCAAGAATTAATCACAAGTTATTAATCAATTTGGAAAATATAAACAGATAAGTTTTCAGAAATGCAAAACATTCGGAGCATGAAACATTTTTATGGCCTAATGACTTTGAAAGCCAGCAAATTATGTTTCCAATAAATAATCAAGCCCTCAACTTTGTAAAACTCTATAGTATTTTGAGTTACCTTAGGTAACGGCACATAATTCTCAAAGCAACTTTAATTTTATAGCACTTTTGTTTTTCTTATACATTATATTTTAATTATAGAGAGAGTAGCTATTACAAAGTAAATGTGATGCCATAGTTCTTTAAAAAGTTGAAAATTTATCTTTTACATGATGTACGTAGATTGTACTGTGTTTTTATTTCTAAATTTCTTGGAATAGTAGTATTGACAGTCGCTCTTGAATTCTTCAGAAATACCTTAGAAAGAAACTACTTTTTCTCATTTTCCTCAAAACCGGTAAACTTTTACTTGGACTTTTTTTGTGAATTATTGTAGATTAATTTGATATTTATTTGACATTTCTAATATGTCCAACACAAACATATACATGTATGTATGTACATGTATGTAAGCGTTATCCATTGTGTTTTTTAAATTCACAACAGTATACAACGTATGTTGTGACCACTGTATTATGGTGTCATTTGTGGCTCTCAAATCACTAGACAATGCACTTCTTGAACACTAGAAAGGATTGTTGTTTGTATTTCTTATGTGAGAGATGTTAGCAATGTGTCTATGCAACCATGAGAAAGATGACTGCAGAGTATCTACAAGTATATTTAATACCTTGAATGCACATAAAATTCAATAATATAAACACAAATAACTTATGTGCATTCAATATTTTTATTCAATAATAATGCCACTTTAAGGAAATCAATCATAGAACATACAATGAAAAGAGCAAGATATCATTGGAAAAAATCTACACCTTTTGTTCTGCCATATTGAAGGCCATTGCTTCACACTCTCCATTGGCCACGTGTTTTATGCAGTCTTCCAAATCTTCTGCAGAAACATTTCCATAGCTTTATGCATTTATTCTATCATGTTTATAGTTTATTTGTCTTCGAAAGTATTTGAAGGTCTTATAAATGCAATCAAATCAAAATCTCTACACTGAGAGAAAAAGACAAGAGCTAATGAATAGAGAGTAGGAAAGAGAAGAAAATAAGAAAATAAGCAAAAACCCCTATACTGAGTGAGGCAACCACATTTGAACAAAAAGCCTCTCTGAGAGATCTGAAGGCCTATTTATTTACTCAAGAAACATTTGAGTGCCTGTTTTGTGTGAAATACCATGGAAGCTGGCTTAAGTCAAGCTTCCCTAAAAGCAGAGCCTAAGATGGGATTCTTGTATAAGCGATTTACAGAAGAAATCTGTAAGAGAGTGAGGGAAGCAGACAAGAGAAGAGAAGAATGCAGGCAAAATATGGTTTCAGGAGCATCAAGTCTCTCCCTGATCTCACAAGACACTCTGGAGCACCACAGAATTTCTCCTGCCTTGAAGCAAGGGGCGAGGCTTGCCCTCATTGGGTGGGGAGATGGGCAGTAACTTCCCAGTATCTCCAGGCCAGGTAGATCCTGTAGACTAAGGTAACCCTCCAGGAATGGGTGTAGATAGAAGCTAGTAGCAGCCAACACCCATGGCAACTGAGCCCACCCAAGCCTGGCACCAACTGCACCTGTACAGAGGTAAAATAAAACACAATCCTTAACATCACTGACGCAGAATCCTTGATGGTTTTTGAGTGAAAGTGAAGATATGATTTTAAAAAGAACTTTGATAATATTAACCTCATAGAACGGGTTCAATGGCTCATACCTGTAATCCCAGCACTTTGGGAGGCCGAGGCGGGCAGATAACTTGAAGTCAGGAGTTCAATACCAGCCTGGCCAACATGGTGAAACTCTGTCTCTACTAAAAATACAAAAATTAGCTGGGCATGGTGGTGTGCACCTCTAATCTCAGCTATGTGGGAGGCTGAGGCAGGAGAATCTCTTAATCCTGGGAGACAGAGGCTTCAGTGAGCCGAGATCCCATCACTGAACTCCAGTGTGGGGGACAAAGGAGACTCCATCTCAGAAAAAAAGAAAACTATCCTTGTAGTCTAATCAGTAAGTAATAAAGGGCATGATTATAAAAACCAGTGAAATGGCTGATGGGAATGACATCAAGGAGATTGAATGAACATAGAACAGGCAAAGGACTTAAGTTTCAGAAGTTATTGCTGACATATCAAGTCTGAAATGATAGTGCCTTTAAATGAACTAGAAAACACTTGAAGAAAACATTCTTTTAAAAGAGATGAGTCAGTTTGAAGCCTACAGCATTAGGGCTACTGAAGGGATCTGCAATCAAAAGTACACCAGCCCCTTAAGATGTGAGCTGAGTAGAAGAACAAAGTTTACTGTTAGCAAGTCATCAGTTTAAGGGTGATAACTAAAGCCATCACAGTGGGGTGAGGGGGCAGTGTGCAAGGGAGAAACTAGAAAGAAAAGAACTGAGAGTAGAACCTTGAAATTTGGGTAAACCTGTATATAGGAATGGGGTGGAGAGATGAACCAGAACGTTTAAAGTATAGGAAAGTGGGAGAATAAGAAGAAAGTTTTGAAAGGGAGGGG
The DNA here is from genome assembly GCF_009828535.3 of Hylobates moloch. NCBI lineage: Eukaryota > Metazoa > Chordata > Mammalia > Primates > Hylobatidae > Hylobates > Hylobates moloch. Next base: position 93,825,593 of record NW_026652277.1, on the reverse strand, counting down.
ACTGCGAACTGATAGGAAATTCTTCAGAGGTATCAGGGAGGATGGGGGTTGAGAAAAAGCCATTGGTGATCTTGAAGGAAGCTGGTTTCTTAGCGTGTCTGTGTTGCACAGAGGCAGACATGACACTGCACGGATCTCAAGAGTGTAGTAGATATTGAGAAAGTCAGGGAAGTATGAACTATTATTCGCAAAAGCTGAGGTGTAAAGAGAGATGGCATAAGACTACATTGGGAGAGGTCAAGGAAAATCTTTGTTTCTTTTTTTCTCATAAGTGTGTATATATATATATATGAATACTCAACTACAATTACAAACTGAAGCAAAGAAGTCTGTAAATAGGGAGAAACTGAAGATGCAAGCAACAGCAAACAATCATAAATTATCCAGACATACCGGAAGAGGCCAAAAGGGAAGGCACAGGTATAAACATAGGTCAGCATCTTTATCTTGAGGACACAGGAAAAGGAAAGGAGGGGCATGGACACTCTGAGGACAAAGTAGAAATAAAGGCTTATTGCATATTCACGTTGCATATGCACATTCTTCTCATATAGAAAGAATTTTTTAGTGTAGATATGATTTAGTTAAACATTTGCTGTTTATAAGAGGCATTAATCTCAAGATTGTTTTCAGGCCAATAGATATACCTACTACTTTCTTCCCTCATGAACAGCAAGCCCAACTTAAGTAAAAGTAGAGAGAAATATAAAAGTAGAGGAAGTGAAACTACACAATGGTGAAAGGGGCAGGCCTTGGGATAAGAAAAAGTCTATTATTGCAATTTCAGTGTAATTTCAGTTTTGCTAGGTTTTTCAAGCTGCTGGGGAAAATGTAGGCATTTCATTTTATCCCTTTTATCTAAGACTCCTTTCCTTTGTAAATTACCAGTGGTACCTTAGAAGAGCATTTCTGTTATCAGACACTTGTCTGAATTCATTTATTTTGTTTCACAAATTCGTTTTGTCAGAACACAGTTCTAACTCCTTGGAAAACTTTGTTTTATTGGTATAATATAAATGAGGTCAGGGTAAAATATTGTCAAAATTAAATTGTTCTTATCTTTATTGCTTTTGGCAATTTTCACATTTTATGTCTCTGTGCACGTTCTGTAAACTGTCATTTATTTTTTTCTCAAATGGTATAGTTTCTGAAGCATGCTATTTAAGTATCGTTTCCAAGCGAAGAAATGTCAAGGGACCGTCATACCATATGAAGAGTCCTGCCTGTGTTTTATCAGTAAGTCCTTGTGGTTATGGTGATACATTTGTATATACTCTACTGGTAACTTACTATGGGCTTAAAAACCTTTTTCACTGGGAACTTATGCAAGTGAATGTGGTGTGTTTCTTTGCAGCTGTTGCCATAGAAATAAAGACCTTTACAAAGTAAAATGAGGATGGCATAAGAATTACAAATTCAAAAGAAGTTACGCTTCTAATTTAATATCAAAAATGGTGCACTATTCCCTTTCTTTTTAATTTTGTCAAAATTGCATGACCTGAGTGTGTCTAATATACTTTTATTAGATAATTTCTGGTATCAGAAAAGCTAAAGCAAAAAAAAAGAAAATGGAATAGGTGAATTCCCCACAGCATTCAGTGGGATGGGCTTTAATCTTTAATCTTTTATTCTTGAGACTTGTAATATTTCTAATTGTCTTCCGCATGCTCTACCTTCATACTACTTTCTATCTTATTTTCCATTTAAATCTAATTACCTATAATGGGCTTTCTTAAAAACAAACCATTTATTTTGCTTTCTTTACCACATCATTTTCAACCACAAGGCACGTTTTCTGGCATTAACACACGCGGAAGGATGAACAAACCTATAAAACTTTCTCAGATTTTATTACTGTTCATGTTCAGACTTTGAAAGTCTTGTAGACTTCTTTTGAAAATAAAAAAAAATCTGAAGCAGTTACACAAATTAAAGTTTGTACCAGAATGTAAATCAACACACAGCTTCCTTCAATGAGAAATTCTTGCTAAAAAGAAATGTCAGCAGAACTAAACAATAGGCTTAATGACATGGCAAAAATTGTGAATTTGTAAAGATTAATATGTTAATTTGGAGATTATTTTATTTTGAGATTATATGGAAAATGACCATGCATGCTGAGGTATGATGGTTATTGAGGAGAAAAATTTTATCAAAAATATTAGGATTATAGAATTAATTCATTGTTTCTGCAAGTTTAAGAAACCAGTTTATTCTTACTTTTTTAAAAATAAAATTTGAACAGTTTTATAGACTTGCTTATTTGTCTGTTATCATCAGTATTTTAAATAATATCAATATTTCTATGCAAAAAAAGAATGTAATGTGTTTTTTAGTGGTAGGAAAAAATAACCTGCACCAACATTTGGGAACCAGCAATGCCTGACCAGTGAGGAATAAGTTTCTAGAGATTGTTACAATATTATTCTCATAGCTTTACAACAGTTATCAAAGAAACAAGTGATGTTCTTGATATTCTACATCAGTGAAAAGTTATCTTCAAATACTTAACAAGTTTGATAAAACATTTCAAATTTTATTTTCCACCAAAAGAAGATGCATATATAGGAATTCTAAAATGTTGAATTTATTTATTTCATTGAGAGATTAATAAATAATTTATAGGGTGATTTGCTTTGACTGACTACTGATGAAGAATTGAAGATTAATTTTGAAAATAGAGCATCACTTGCTCCATTTTTAAATAAAAGTTGTAAATAATATTCTGAGAGTCTAAAATTACTTCAAAATCTCTTCCATTTCCTTCAGCATATCTTTGTTAAAATGATTTCTATCTTAATGTCATTAAAATAAAATAATGAAGCACTTTTTAAATTAATTAATTCATTTATTTATTTCTGAGACAGAGCCTCACTCTGTCTTGCCCAGGCTGGAGTGCAGTGGTGCGATCTTGGCTCACTGCAACCTCCACCTCCCAGGTTCGAGCGATTCTCCTGTCTCAGCCTCCCAAGTAGCTGGGACCACAGGTGTGTGCCACCACACCTGGCTAATTTTGTATTTTTAGTAGAGACGGGTTTCACCATGTTGGCCTGGCTGGTCTCGAACTCCTGACCTCAGGTGCTCCATCTGCCTCAGCCTCCCAAAGTGCTGGGATTACAGGTGTGAGCCACCACTCCCAGCCAATGAAGCACCTAGATAAAAGTTATCCTCTATAACAATGGTCCCCAACCTTTTTTGGCACCAGGGATGGGTTTTGTGGAAGATTTTTCAAGGACCAGGTTTGAAGGTGTGGTTTCAGGATGAAACTGTTCCACCTCAGTCTAGTTTGATTCTTATAAGGAGCGTGTAGCCTAGATTCTTCACCGTGTGTGGTTTACAATAGGGTTCATACTCCTATGAGAATCTAATGCCCCCACTGATGTGACAGGAGGCAGAGCTCATGCGGTAATGCTCGCCCACCACTCACCTCCTGCTATGCAGCCCAGTTCCTAACAGGCCACAGACCGGTACCAGCCTGGGGCCTGGGGGTTGGTGGGGGACCCCTGCCCTATAAGAAATGTCAATTCAACTTGAAGCAGATATGTTAACAAGCAAAAAGCAGGATCATGTCTTACATTAAAAACTATATAATAGTGTTTATTTCTTCAAAGAGTGCATATAGGTACTTAGTATGGGAAATCACTATTTCACTCATGATTTTTTGTTTCATTGTAATTACAAAATGACAAAAAATTAATGAGTGCCATAGGGAATCTTTATGTGCCTTATACACACTTTAAATAATGTGTACAGTTTTGTAATTTTTTTTCATTTTTCCCTAATGTTTTAAAATTATATTTTTAAAGCGTAATTTTTTGTTTGTTGAATTCAGTAATATACACTGGAATTTATACTTCATATGTATTTATTTCATTTTTTTCTAGCAATTCAGCTTTGTTATATTTTATAAAAGTACTGATTCATGAGATTGGGTATTTTAAAAACCAGTCCTTTCCCATAGAATTAGAGAAGTGCTGATTTAGTAGGTTGCATTGATTATAGGCTAAAACCGTAACAACAAAAACTTTATCACCAGCAGAAGGAATTCCTTTTACTGAAGTATGATTAGTTAAGCTTTTTAAAACAGTTTAGCCTTGTAATAAGAGAAATGTGCACTTAGCCAGGTCAATTCTGAAAATTAACCAGCAAAATATACAATGAATTCTCAGCTATACAACGTATTTTACCAGGACTTAGAACCCAGGCAGCCATGTTCTATATAAAGCAAGGATAACATGTTTCACTGTCTGTTCTGTTTTATTCCTGGCTACCTGGACTAGTTCTGCTGGAGTCCATATGCAGGGCAAGACAGCCAGTAGGGCTAAAACTGATTATATAAATAGAATTTCTGAAAAAGTGTTATAAGAGGAAAGAGCAGTTTCCTCCCTTAACTCTTTCAACACTTTTTCCCCCTGGAAAAAAGATAAAATGAAAGTTAATGGATAATTTGTGAAGAATAGTCCAACTTACCTTTTTAAAATTGGAAGATCCCTTTTACACAAAGGATTTAAACAGATAATTTATTGTATGACCACCTATAGCTAAAACACCCTCAAGTTTAACAAAAAGGACAGTTATTTGATAGATTTAGGTATGTGGACAGCCAAACAAGCAGAAACCATTTAAGATAAGATAATCCAGGTAACAGTTGGTGAAGATAACTAACTTTAGGGTCGAGTTTAGATTTAATGTTGACTGGGGCGAGGATGCTGAGATTTAAAGAAGTTAATATGACTTGTGCAGAGTCACAAAGCCAGAAATTGGTAGTGATGTTCAAGTCTATGGCCAAATTCTGCTCCCTCAATAGCCATATTTTTCAACCCATGAGTTGTGATCCATGAGCAAGTCAGAAATCAACTTAGTGGGTCACAGTCAGATTTTCTTTGAAATATTAATAAATGTCCAGAATACAATTGAATATACAAAATGGTTTAACCAATGTAGAGGAAAATCAGTGTCGTCAGAGACCAGCCTGATACTGACACAGAAGTTTCTCTGCCTATTTTCCTCTGCTTAGCCCGTTTTCTGTCTGGAGGCTGCCTTGATTCATTCCCCTACTAATCACTTTGATTTTCCTTCTCTTCCAGATGTACAGCTTGTGCACATGAATGTTAGGTGGTGGGTGGAGATGCTCCCTCTGCTGTAGAGTGGCTTTGGTGAAGCCAACCAACCCACAGACCTTACCTCTATAAGGAGGGCTGTTCATTGTTTGATCAGTTTATGCCTCAGATGGATATCTGGGTCCTTGAAATTTTTATTAATAAAATGTAACCCTCTATATAACCTCACCAAAGTAAAGTCTCAAAAGGCATTAATTCTGGAGTCTTGCAAACTCCTGGGTGAGCCCTGCCTGTGTGACCCAGGGAATACTACTTAGCCTCTCTGAGTCTCAGTTCTTCAGTTATACAACCGAAATAATACTAATGAATAGTACCTAACCCGAAATTGATGATTAGAAAAATATACGTGTAAAGTAGCCAATACAGGGCCTATAACATGCTAGGTATTCAATAATTGATAATTATTGTATCATAGTTATAATATTAATTTCTAAGTATTTGAACATAATAAAATCCTCTAGCACCAAAACCATGGAAAAGATTTAGTGTTTCTTTTGGAATCCGAAGACTTTTCTGGATTTGTTCCTAGCACAGTTGCCCAGGAAGAAGTGTGACTAGCCAGTGGGTGTTTGGGGGTGAAATCCAGCCTGTGTCCTGCTAACTACTAACACTGTACCTCAGTGTAGAGCTGCAGCTAATAGGGAAAGCACTGTAACTGCTGACTGGAGCCCCGTCTCCTGAGTCATTAAGCCAGTTAGCACTGTCCTACAGAAGCTTGGAAGTGCCAGTTAGTAGGCTTTTCCATTTAGTAAAGTGCTGAATAAATAAACTTTTACTACAACTGGTTTCTTTAAAGTATTTGTACTTCTAATGATATTCTAGAACACTTTTGAATTTTTTTCTCTTTGTCATCACATAGATGCTTGTAAAACCAGCCGAATATCAGGAATAAACTATTTATAGCATAGGTTGACACGGTACTATTTGAAATGTTTTGTGAACTGCAGATGTTTCATAAGGATTCTTTATTCTTTTTCCTTCCATTCCTTGATGTTATGGAATATGTCAGAAGGCTTTTTTAAGGTCACCATGTATCTAATCTCTTGAAAACGTATACTCTATTTCAAAGCTCTAAGAAACTGATACCTGGATCAGTAGACCCAAATTTAATTTCAGCTTGCTCAGTTTACATCTTAAACTCCATTTAAAAATGTTATTGTGCTATTAGAGAAAAGTCCCGTATGATACCCCATTTGTATTTTGAAATTCAGCTGGATAAATTGAAATGCTGAAAGTGAGTTATGCTATTGCAACACTCACCATGTATTAATAACTGAACTGATATTTGCGGGATAAGGTTTTTCTATCAGAGAAAAATAAAATGATGTTAAACTGCTAGATTCCTTGGATGGTTAGTTCTTTTCTTGGGTGAAAGACTTGAGCAACACTAGACCCCAGTATATACAACCTCAGAAACTAATTGAGGCTTTGCCCTATAATATAATAAATGGCCCCATACTTTTCGTATTTCTATATTTTGCCACTCTAGAAATAGTTCCATTTGGAAATGTTACCTATCCACAACAGAATTCAGCATTCACAGCAGTTAAATATAATAAACTATACACAACCCTGCCCCACCCCCCCGACACACACACACCAAGGGTAAATCTTAAAAACAATAATATTGAATACAAGAAAAAATACATAAGTACATATATTTCTTTTTTAAGAGTACATGAAACAGAAAGATAACGTAAACTCATGAGAGTAGTTATCCCAAGAGGAAGGTGAGGGAAAAAGGACTACAGATGATCAAAAAGTATTTCTATTTAATCTATGATATTTTGTTGATTAAAAAAATCTTGAAGAAAATAATCTCAAACTGTTACTAGTTGTTAATGCTGTGCTGTGGGAAAATAATCATTTGTTATGTTACTCTTTTTACATATCTGCATTTTAAAAATATCTCAAAATAATTTCGAACTATTTACCAAGGTTTTATCATGTTATCTACAGCAAACACAAAAATAAAAACAAAAACATCACCAGATCTTAAAGAACTTTCAAGGCATAATTAGTTTTATGGTTTTGATGTTGATGCCCGTCTAAAAGTATAGTAATGAATGCGATAACACTTTTTCTCATTAGTACAAACTCCTCATTTGTCTAGTACCTTTCAAAAAGTTACATTTACTTCCATTTTCATGGTTAGCTCAGTCCAAAAACAAGAACAAATATTTATTGAGCACCTATTGTTTGCCAGAAACTGCCGTAGGCAGAGGATAAACCAATGAACACAATAGACTGGGAATCAGCAGACTACAGCCCTTGGGCCAAATCTGATGTACCATGTGTTTTCTTTAAATAAAGTTTTATTGGAACACATTCATGCCCATTTGCTTACATATTGCCTTTGGGTGCTTACAACAGCAGAGTTGAATAGTTGTGACAAAGACTGTATGTCTCAAAAAGCCTAAAATATTTACTTTAAATATTTCTTACTTTTCACAGGAAAAGTTTAGTAACACCTAAAATAGACAAAAGCCTCTGCCCTCACGGAACTTACATTCTATTATGGAGACAGACGGCCACAAAATAAATAAGTTTTAGTGTGGTTGATGGTGATACATGCAACCAAGATTAAGAAAGCAGAGGAAAGGGATATGCAGTGTTGTGTGGAAGTCAGAGAAAGCCTTGCTGCCAAGCTGACCGTGGAGCAAAGATCTAAAATAGATGAGGGCCATGTGAAAAGCTGAGGGAAGCTCTTTCTAGGTAGGGGAAGCAGCAGGTGCAAACGTCTGAGGCAGAAATTTCAAGGAACTTTAGGAGGTCGGTATGGCTAGAATGGTGAAGGAAGATGAGAGGAGGTTGGAGAGTCCACACAGAAAGGCAGAGCACAGCCTTGCGGGTCATTCATTGTAAGGAGTTCAGCTTTTACTCTGAGTAAGGGCCCTCATTTGTCTGTTGTAAAATCTAGACTATTCATTTCATTTAGAAACAGAGGCCAAAACTATAGATACTGCCTCCTTAGGTCAAATGTTATTCAAGTCTGAAAACTTCAATTCTAACCTTACCAGCAATGGTAAGGATCGCCACACTGCCAGTTCTTACCAGTGCTACCAGGGGAAGAAAGCAAGATAACTGGTAACTATATGTTACCACAGTTTGAAAAACATTTCTGTGACACATCTATCCCATAAGTTACCCACAATGACACACTAGTGTCAGCACTAGAGAGCACATGCTATGTAAGGTTTTATTTCAGGCCTGTAGGTTGGCCTCAATAACATTAAATTTCAAACTGAGGATTTGGGGTATATTTGTCTTCGATATTTGCCAAGAATGTAATTGATCACTGGCTCTACATCTGAATGTGTTCAGCCACCTTCTCTGTGCCCCTAGGCAGTTTAATTCCTCAGGGAATGCTTGGGACCTTCTGCACAGAAGAATGGGTGGACCTTTACAGAGAGTTCATTCCATGGCAGCTGCCATACCTGCCCTCCGGAATTTATAGTCTAATAATGGGGAAAAGATCATAGAAAGCCCCTTTCAAATGTATATATTTCTCTTAAATACCTCTCAGATCTTCATATATTCTAGCCCACTATCTTTAGGCAGGTATGTTTTTATTCTTTTTTTTTTCCCTAAGGTAGAAATTGCTCAGGCTGAGAGATTATGTGACTTTTTCAGATTTGCTTAATTAATAAATAAAAGAGGATGTACTAGTGGTCAGGTCTCTGGCTTCTCATACAATGCACATTTTTTTTCTATCCTGTTTTTTATTTTTAAGTCAATGATCAATTTGTGTCATAAATATATGAGTTAGAATCTGTATCACCTCAATATAATATACACCGTTCTAAAATATAAAACATGACTATGGGTAACATGTATTGAAAATATGCCAAAATAGAAATATTGCTGCTCCAATCATCCAAAGCCACTATGTCCACGTTTAATGCAGACTTATAATTCTTGAAAATACTGGTGAACTACTATTCTCTTTTGTGGATCTATTTAAATAGCCTTTTTTTGTGTGCAGAACAAAACTTATATTGAGGAAAGAAGAGAAATATTCTAATACCAGACTATGAGCTCCTCAAGGGCAAGTTCTGTGTATAATTTTTCTCTTTACTCTCCAACATCCAGCATATAGTAAACACTTAATAAATGTACAAATGCTTATCATTGATACAAGACTGGCTTTATTTTTCGCATTCATTTGTGTTCCTAAGTGGCAGTTGATTTCTCATTAAAGTAGTAAACAAATCTGTAACTTCGATTGTTTCCAACATTAGCTCCTGTAATTTTAGTTATATTGTTGATTTTTGAAAGATTTAAATTAAGGGTCTGTCTTCAGGATCTCAAACATCTAAATGAACGTGTGAATATTGCCATGTAATTTTACGTTTGAATCCCATAGACAAGTGACTGGATTTTTCTCTTTGCCTCTGGAGATCTTGACATCAAATAGATTTCACCTACATGTGTTTTCTCTTTTGAATGGATTTAAATCATGTTTCTTCAAATTGACTTTTTCCAAATAATCGTCTGGTAAAAATACTTTATTATGTGTAAGAAAAAGATCAATATAACTTTACTTAAATGTATAGTTTTTCTCTCAGTTGTTGGTTTGCCAGCCATGATCCAAGATAAGGGCTTTTTTTCTTTCATTAACCCCTCAAGGCTCTCATTTGCAAAGTCAATGGGATAGTTAGGCATGTATTTTTTAGGGAATCTTTGTAGCTTTGATTCTATATTTCAAAAGATGCCCAAACTATGGCATTATTTCCCATAAGATCTCTAAATTATTGGTTGATCAAAATATAAATGAGACAATAAACTACATTTGCATATTTCTGTGGATGAGTTTAAACATCCTTGTTTCTCCTGCAAGGTCTTTCACTTGAGTTAGGCCAGCCAACTGACATATTGCTTGTTAATCATACAAATTAACTGGAGTAGTTAATGCTTCAAAATCCAACTTACCATTCTTTCCACAGGGACTGGTTCATGTTTTCTAAATGTGATGACATATGCTTCAGACACTGCTAATTAGGCCTTTCCCTTGAAAATTCATCCTGACATGTTTCAAGAACACTTTTCTCCCTTGTGTACAAGTTCATTAAATTATTAATATCCTTTTGTAAGTCTTGTAGGATTACTTACACAATGCAGCTTTCTCTGTTTTAAAAACTATAGTTTATAATGAAGGATGAAATAGATCTCACTTCCTTATACTGTATATCTTTTTTTCCAGGCAAAAACAATGGGCTGGATAAATATCAGAGAATAATAGATACTATATTCAGTTACATAAAATGTTAATGTAAGATTAAAAATATTTTTTAGCCTGGGCAACATAGAGACACCCATCTCTACAAAAAAATTAAAAATTTGCTAGGTATGGTGGCACATACCTGTAGTCCCAGCTACTTGGGAGGCTGAGGCAGGAGGATACTTAAGCCCAGGAGGTTGAGGCTGCAGTGAGCAATGATCACACCACTTTACTTCAGCCTGGGTGACAGAGCAAGACTCTATCTCAAAAAAAAAAAAAAAGATTTGCACATGAAAATGAAAATGGAAATGTTATATGGTCAGCTGTTTGTATCTGTGGGTTTTACATCCGTGGATTCAACCAACCATGGATTGAAAAATATTTGAAAAGAAAATATGGTTACATCTTACTGAACATGTACAGACATTTTTTTGGTCATTATTCCCCAAACATTACAATATAACAACTATTTACATGGCATTTCATTGTAGGTATTATAAGTAACCTAAAGATGATTTAATGTATATGAGAGGGTGTGTATAGCTTATATGCGGATTCTATACCATTTTATATAAGGTACTTGAATGGCTATGAATTTTGGTATTGGACAGTGGGGATCTGGAACAAATCTCCCACAGATACCAAGAGATGACTGTACATATAATCAACTCTACACACATGTAAGGAAGTGTTATAAGCAAATAAAACAGATAACCTAAAATTAGTTCTATTGAGCTTCTGTATTAAATGATGAATTTGGTGGCAGTTTTACCTTCTGGCCTATTATCTACCTAAGCAGGTGCTTATACCAACCTATATAATATGACCTTTTTAAGACAAAACTCCTAACGGCTTCCCATCACAATCACGGTAGTGAAACTCAGAGCACTCACCATAATCTGCAAGGCCCAGCCTAATCTGGCCTGCCTGCCACCCAACCACACACTTGCTCTTCTCTAGCAACCTGTGTTTCTTGCTATTCCTTGAAGAATTTGTTCTTGCTGTTCCCTCTACTGGACAGCTTTCCCTGGATGCACCTGGATGCTCTTTCTCAGACCTTGCATTATCCTTGGACTCACTTTGTTCAGGTTTCTGCTGAGGCCTTCCCTGATTTTTCTATCTAAAACAGCACACCTTCCTGTATAACTCTGTACTGCCTTATCCTGCTTTATTTTTCTGTATTTCCTATCACTATCCAAAATTCGTATCTTTATTTGTTTAGTTCTTAGAGATGCAGTAAGTATAGCCTAGTGGTAATGGTCAGAGATGATACAGCCAAGTTGCCTGGATTCAAGTCTTAACTCTGGTATTTACTAGCCCCATAACCTTGGGCAAGTTATATTGTCACTAATTTGCCTCATCCTTAAAATGGGAATACCTCAAACATATTTTGAAGATTAAATGAATAAATATGTGTAAGTTTCTTTGAATGATATTTGGCATGTTACTATTATTGTCCCCACTGGTACATGAGCTCTATTGAGACAGAATTCAAGGTATTTCCAGAGCATGGTAAAGCATCTAACCCACAATAGGGACTTCATAAATACTTCTTGAATTAATTTGTGAACAATTCTGGGCACATGCCAGCTGAAAGTGGGGAAAATATCTTATAAAAACACAGCGAAAAGCCAGCAGGTGAACAAATAAAGAGTTTAAAAGTCATAATGGAAATTTTACGTAGTTGAGAAAGCTGAGTTGGTTATGTGAGTTTTGTAAATGTAAATGCATATGTACCAGATGTAGCAAGAATGAGGGGAACAAGATGTATTTAGGGTTTCTGCCTTTAGGATACTTCCCTAGAGGCGAACAGAGAAAAAGTCAAAGAACATAAAAAGAATCTGGCAACTGACCAACAATTGCTGCCGGCAGGAACAACTGGGCCACCAGCTTTCCCAGGAAACCCTAACCTTACTTTGGGAAATGTTGGATCTGATGGGAGCTGAGGGAAGGTAAATTGTACAGCACAGACTTCGAATTACTTTTACCCAGTTACTGCTTCAAGTGACATTGGGTGTTAAGTTTAAGGAAGCGAAAAGTAGTATTCAAATAAAGAAAAATACTCTCGGTTTTGTACAATAGTATGTCCCAAGTGTTCAGTTTTTAAAGGTCGTCGATACGTTTTCCACATATTTAAATCAATCATGCAAGAAAAAGAAGTGGTGAGCTGGGAAATGCCTTCTGAACACACTCGATCTAAAGGCTGGGGATAAGTATCAGAAGAGAAGAGAACCAAAGAGCGCACACACGTCTAAGACAGGTTACCGCAGGTGCATCCAGGGAAAGCTGTCCCTGTTTGAGGACTTGTTAGGGGGTATAATGTCCCAGGTTGTCGCTGAGGTTGTGTAAATGACTTTTTCTACCCACATTTTCCTCCTATCCCCATGATCCCTCCACTCCAGAGGGAAACTGGAAGTGCTGAGATCATCTATAACCAAATGAACAAGTCTGTCTAAATACCTGTTGCAAATAATTGTCCCTTCTCCTCCACCATGAAGGCAAGCTCTAGGTCTTAATCATCTTAATATATTTTCCCCAACACAGCAGGTAAAACAGACAGTAAATTTCTGCCAAATAAAATTTACTCACATCTTTTTGATAGGGTTTTTTTCTGAAATCAGCACTTAAGTATCAAAATGCAATTTAATCCATTAAATTCACTTCAATTAATTGAGAATTACATAAGGAAAATTTTTCCATTTCAAAATTGGGTGACCTTTATAGTTCCATCTCACTGATCCTCTAGAATTCTCTTCATTTGTCAGGCAGTTATTGAATGACTGCAAAATGTAGTTCTGTGAACTTATTTCGTACTAGTCAATTCAATCCTGGACATTGAATATGTAGCTCTAAAATTCTACCCCTTGGGTATGTCTTTTAGATTATGTAACTCAGAAATACTGAAAGTATGTCCTGTCACTTTACCTTAATTGAAATCAAGATCTCCAAATATTACTAATGATTATTTGTTCCAACGCTCACTGGTGATGCTGAGCTTGTTCCTGTTTCACTGGCCTAGCCTCTGACCTGTCTGAAGTTTGTAGATGAACTTCACTACATTGTTTTTATTTTAACATTTCTATTAAATAAGACTTATCATTTTATATACATTATTTGTCCCTCTGCATGTCAATTTCATTGACTCTAAACCTACAAACATAACAGTTCCCATAACAAAAGTGAAGGAGAAAAGTCTTCATTCATAAGGCGTTGTGAAAGTGGAATGTTTTAGAGATGTGGAAGGCTGGCGGCATAATTCTCAGACAGGAAGGCAGTGTATATAAAGGCCAAATTCCCCTTCTCCAGTCTGGGAGTGTGCTGCCTGTGAACATCCAGATATGGAGGAAAGAATGTTTTCACAATGAACTTTCAGCTTCCACCAGCTTCATGTGGCACAAAGATGTTAAAATACATCACAGTATATTCAGGAAATTGTTTAGCCATACCCTACCACTGCCCCATCCAGGATACCAGACCAATGAAGTGGCTTGGCAAATATTGGCAATGACAGGCCTAGAAAACAGAGGCAGAAGTTGGGCCTTAGAGAGTTGGTGGTGTGGCAAGGCAGTTAGGCATTCCAACAAATCTAAATGGAAGGTTTGGGTTGGCCTCAGAATCAGGATAGAGAGACGTGAAGGCAAGCAGAAATCAGGCAAGCAGAGGAGAACTAGGAAGATCCACATTCCAAAGGGAAAAGCAACAAGTAAATGGGACATTTATAAAATCTGACTTGATAGTGAGAAGAAGAGAAGCTCAAAAATTATAACAGCAAAATAACCTAAATTGTGAATGATCAGGATACCCACATCAAGGAAACGTTAATCCTGTTTTAATGTTTTAACGAATCATTTATTCAGACTATCATTTATTGAACTGTAGCTCAAGAGGTTTAGATAATGATGTCACAACTTCTGACTTGTTTTGAAAAGCCACATTAGTTACAGATAGAATCCATCCAAGGGGGGATTAAAAGGAAAGGGGCAGAGAGATGAGTAAATAGTGGAATGAAATAATTTAAAAATGTTAAGATCCCAACCTCAATAATGTTCATCTTTCCTTAGCTCTGAACCTATTTCAAGTCATTTGTTCATGCTGAATTGCATTTTCTTCTCATGTCCTTATGAGAGTCACTTGTCAGATCCCTGAAGTAATGAGACCTTTATGATTAGTGTTGTTACTGTCATAGATAGATTTTAAAATATCTATTAAGAAATAAAATGTACTTAAAATATTATGCCTTCCTCAGTAAGTATTCCATTCTCATTTTTACACATATCATTGAGTTCAAAATGTAATTTTTTACATCAGGCATAAATCTTATTTCCTTTCACAAAGTTAAAAAAGAAAACTAAACTTCCCAGATAGTCTGTAATGTTTTCCTGTGTAATTAACACCTCATTCACAGTTGTGTGTGCCAGTCAAGGCCCTGTCTCCTCTTTCTTGACATTTCCTTAATACCTTGTTCAGGCTGAGCTGATGCCTAACAGTGTGCAAAATACACATATGGAAACAGGGGAATGTTAGAGAGGAGTCAGCTGAATTACCGTGACCTGCTAGTTTAGAGAGAGTACTTAGACACATGTTTCATTTTGTGGGTTTGGGGTCTGTGTGCCATCCCTTAAGTCCAATTACTGCTGTAACCTCATCGTCATCATCATCATCCTCATCAACAATAAAAACCATCTGTCAAATGAATACCAATAGTCCATTATTTGCATTCTTCCCTTCTTAATGCTTCTAAGAGGGCCAAATGTTTATAAATCAAGTGTCTAATTTAAGATACGCGTTCTCTCACACTGCAAGTCATCCTGGAAGCATTAGGTTATTTTTACTGTTGAAAATTTGTAGGTGTCATTTATTTAAATAGCCTTGTATCTTTTTTTTCTTGCTGTTAATAGTGACCCTCTGTGTCCTTGTGCACAGAAAATGCAAGCGGAATCAAGCTTTAGATCATTCAAATAAAATCATTCCGTTGTGGGAATCTCCTGGTTTCATTTTTAAAAGTTATATTGAAATTTAATATACATTCAGAAAAATGTGACTGTCATACAGTACAGCTTGATGCTTTTTTATAAAATGAACATACTTATGCAACCACCACATAGTTCAAGCAATAGAACATCATCACCCCAAGAAACTCCTCTCATGCTTTCTTTCAGTCACTTTCCACTCTCACATGGGTAACCCATTATAACTTCTAATAGGATAGATTAGGTTTGCCCATTTTGTTCTTTGTATGATTTGATCAACATTATGTTTATAAGAAACATTTATATTGTTGCATGTAGTTCAATTTCATTCATTTTCATTGCTATCAAATATATACTTTTCCCTTGTATGAATAAACCACTTTTTTTTATTTCTACCTCTAATGGGTATCTTGATTGTTACTTTAGATTTTTAAAAAACTCATATCCATGGTTAAAAGGTGATTACACTTTTCTAAAGGGTGCACACTACATATTTTGGAGGTTTTCCTAGAGACATTATCTAACATTTTTATATAAAAAAGAGAATTGGAGAGAGGGTAGTAGAAGGGTAATGAGGAAAGGAACTAATATTTATTAGAACTACCATGTACTGGGCATTTGGTAAAAATAGTTATTTTCTTTTGAATTGTGGTAAAAAATATATAACATAAAATTTACCATCCTACCACTTTTAAGTATACAGTTCAGTAGTGTCAAGTATATTCACATTGTTGTGAAACAGATCTCCAGAACATTTTCATCGTGCAAAACTGAAACTCTATAAACATTAAACAACTCCTTTTTTCTCCTCTTCCTTTTCTTCAGTCACTGGTAACCCCCATTCTATTTTCTGTCCTATGAATTTGGCTTCTTTAGATATTTCATATAAATGGAATCATAGAGTATTTGGTTTTCTGTGACTGGTTTATTTCACTTAGTATAATGTCCTCAAGGTTCCTCCATGTTGTTGCATGTGACAGGATTTTCTTCCCTTTTAAGGCTGAAAATATTCCATTGTATGTTTGTACAACATTTTATTTATCCATTCATCCATTGGTTGACATTTGGGTTAGTTCCACCTCTTGTCTATTGAGAATAATACTGCTATGAACATGGGCATGCAAATATCTCTTCTTAAAACTGTTTCCAATTCTTGGAGTATATAACCAGAAATGGGATTGCTAGATCATATGGTAACTCTATTTTTTTTTTTTTGAGACAGGGTCTCACTCTGTCACCCAGGCATGAGTGCAGTGGTGCCATCTCAGCTCACTGCACCCTACGCCTCCTGGGCTGGAGTGATCCTCCCACCTCAGCCTCCTCAGTAGTTGGGACTACAGGCATATGCCATATGCCACCATGCCCAGCTGATTTTTGTATTTTTCTTTTTTTTAGAAACAGGGTTTTGCCATGGTGCCCAGGCTGGTCTCAAACTTTTGGCCTCAGGCAATCCACCCTTCTCGGCCTCCCAAAGTGCTAGGATTACAATTTTACAATCCCATCAACCTTGCACAAGTGTTCCAATTTCCCCATGTTCTCGCCAACACTTGTTTTCAGATTTGTTGATAGTAGCCATACTACTGGGTGTATGCAGTAGGAATTTTACAAGTGATCTTTCTATTCCTTTAACAAAGTTGTTGCAAAGTATAAGTACCATTTTACATCAATGAAATCTTAGCACAAAAAGATTCTATAAGAGAAAAAATGGGGCACAGGAATTTTCCAGTCCAGGTGCTCTTGAACTTGACAATGAGCATTTTATTCTCAAAGTTCCACATAATCACAAAACAGATTGAATTCTTTTGTTCTGAGCTACAAGATATAAGGTGCTCTACAGGATTGCCTGACTTTAAATATGAAAGAAGAGCTTTAGTTTTAGAGTAGTGGTTCTCATAACACGGTCCCCAGACCAGCAGCATCAGCATTACTACAAACTTGGTAGAAATGCAGATTCTCAGATCTCACCCCAGACCTACTGAATCCAGAACTCTGAACAGCCAAGCAGGTGGCACACACCTGTAATCCCAGCTACTCAGGAGAGGGGCTAGCTGTATTACTGTGTCCTGACAGTTTATAGAGAGTACTTAAATATATGTTTCATTTGTGTATTTGGGGCCTGCATATCATCCTTGAAGTCCAATTACTGCTCTAACTTCATCTTCATCATCATCATCCTCATCAACAAAAACCATCTGTCAAACAACTGCCAATAGTCTATTATTTGCATTCTTCCCTTTTTAGTGCTCCTAAGAGGGCCAGGTGTTTATAAATCAAAAGTCTAATTTAAGATAAATGTTCTCTCACACTGCAAGTCATCCTGGAAGCATCAAGTTTAAAAAAGAGCTTTTTTAAGCTATTTTTTATTGAGACAGGATCCACACTGGTCTTGAACTCCTGGGCCCAAATGATCCTCCTGAGGTTTCCTATGACTGATTTATTTTGCTTAGTATAATGTCCTTGAGGTTCATCCATGCTGTTGCATGGGCCAGGATTGTCTTCCTTTTTAAGGCTGAAAATATTCCATTGTATGTTTGTACCACATTTTGTGTACCCATTCATCCATTGATGGACATTTGGGTTACTTCCACCTCTTGATCCTGAGGAGGATTGTTTGAGACCAGCATGGATCCTGTCTCAAAAAAAAAAAAAACAAAAGTCTGCGAGTGAGGCTCAGCAATCTATTTTAAAACAGCCCTCCAGGCGACACTCATGCACGGTCAGGTTTGAGCCCTCCTGGGTTTAGATCATTAGGCAGATATCTAAATTGTTGTCTAATAATCTCCACACTATTGCCAAACAGAAAACTGACATATTGAGCACTTTCAGGTTTCCAGGGCAACTTGATAGAGTAAATCTGTGTTTTGCTCTTTATACCACAGTTTTCAGGAAAATGTTGGATTAGCCCAGTTATAATAATGCTGGAACACTAGATCTCTATCCATCTGAAAGTTCACCCAAACACTAATTTATCAGAGTTGCTTCTGAACAAATGGCCACCTGAGAATAGCCACCCTAGCCAGGAAGACCTATTCCAGCTCAGCAGCTATCTGACTTATCTCCAAGATTTTCACTCCACCCACACCCAAGTCCCCACCTTTTGTCTCGCTTTTGGGTCTAGAGAGAGCCTTGTAATGAATGGACCAAAACAGCCAGAGATAGAAGTGAAAGCAAACATGCAAACATTCCTCCCATCGGCATCAGCAGCCTTCTCCCTGGACCTACTATCAACCGCTGCAGGCCCTGCCCCAGGTATCCTCATCCACTTCCCCAGAGCCCTGCAAAGAAAATAACAAATATTCACAGATTAGACTTTTCTCTGAAAAGTGGGGGAATCTGATTTTAGTCCTAGGAAGGGAGTTGTGATTTATGCCTGTTTTCTTGGCCTAATTATTAATAAAATACTCCCCCAAAAGTATCCTAGCTTAAGTAGTAAAATTCACCCTACCAAAAATCTACTGTTAGCTCCTTTTTTAAAAAACAGAACATTTATTGTGTGACTAATCGTTGAAATTCTGAAGATAAACTGGATGCTACAACAGCTGCCGTCTTGGGTTTAGATGTTGTTCCTTCTCAGAATCCATGCCTGAATCTGCTTTATACAATATTCAGGTGCCTCACTTGACCAGTCCTGGTATTATTTCATCTTTAAGCCTTGGCACTTCAGTTATACTTCCTCTTGCGCTTAGCAGGGTAGCCACATTTGCCACAGGATGACTTCTGAAGGTGGCAGGCCTTAGAGCCACAGTGGTGGCACAATGTGTGCGTCTTATTGCGACACTTTTCAAACGATGGCGTTCCCTTCAGTATCTTGCTTCTGTGGCCAAGACCAAAGAGTGTTGTTAGCTCTTAGGTAGGCTTTTGCCTTTCCCTAATGCTTTTAAGTAGAAGATAGATGATCCTTCAGAGGAACAGAAGACTGTGCGGCTGTATTCGGTGCAGCTTGGGGCCTTGAAGAAGGGAAACAAGACAAGGGGGTTAATTCCTAGGGCTCCTTGGAGAGAAGAACAATGATGTCTGGGAGTAGGCATGGACTATTGTGTTGATAGAAATTGCAGCCCCTAAGAAAGGTGCCATGGCTCACACCTGTAATCCCAACACTTTGGGAGGAGGCCAGAGCTGGAGAATCACTTAAGTCCAGGAGTTCGAGACCTGCCTAGGCAACATAGTGAGACCCTGTCTCTAAAAAAAAAAAAAAAAATTGAGAAAAAAAGAGATTGTGCCCTGCCTGGACCCATAGCTCTGTTATGCTCTAAAGCTTCCATCCACATTTCTCATCCATCCACCCCTCTCCTCTATCCTCCACAAGTCACTGATACTTGAGACTTAAGTCTCAAGAGTTTTTCCTAAGGTAAATCTTGTTTCTAGTACAGATTGAGCATCCATAATCTGAAAATTCGAAATCTGAAATGCTCCAAAATCCAAAACTTTTTGAGCAACAACATGGCACCACAAGTGGAAAATTCTACACCTGACCTCACATGACAGGTTGCAGTCAAAACACAGTCACAATTTTGTTTTATGCACAAAATTATTTAAAATAGTGCATAAAATTACTTTCAGACTATGTGGATAAGGTATATATGAAACATAAATGAATTTTATGTTTAGACTTGGGGCCCATCCCCAAGATATCTCATTATGTATATGCAAATATTCCAAAATAAAAAAAAATACAAAACACTTCTGGTTCCAAGCACTTTGGGACAGATTATAATCAACCTGTATGTATTTGGTGGTAAGCCTAACAAAAAGGTAACTGCATTGCTTTGTATAGCACATCTTCAAAAATTGTTCAAATCTGATTTAGGGTGCTAATAGAAATTCAAGCCTAGAAACCAGATTTAATGTGAAAATATGTGCTGGCCAAAGTTGTGTGCACACAATATGTTCCAATTACTTAACCCTCAAAAATATTTTACCTGCATGTCCACTCGGCAAAATCAGCCTTCTCTCTGCCCTCTTCCAGCATACACACTGACACTCTGACACTCTGACAATGGCAAGGCTGGCTGAAATCAGCAGTGATGTGCAGGAATCTGGATGCTTGCCCTCACCATATCCTGAATCTTGGATGCTTTTTACTCCTCATCTTAACACATGCCAATGTTATGTTACAATATCTGACATTTGGTTTGTTTCAACATTAACTCTGTGATAAAAGTTAATCAACAGTCAGCCTCATTTTCCCTGCTTCCTGCCCAAATCAATATACATGTCTCCTTTGAAGAAAGGGGAATGTAAACTAAAGTTGATCCTATGGTTTTAACTTACCTCAACCTAATGTATGCTTAAAGAAAGAACCAATCACTTACTTAGATACCATTGATTTAGTTTCTTTGTGTTCTTGTGAATTAATAAATTACAGTGCTTCCACTTTCTAAGTAAACTTTTTATCATTGATTAGTCCTCAGAGGCTAATTTACTTATATTTACTAAAAGACCAAATATATTGATTTTCAGAAAATGTAAACTGCAAGACTAGAACATGGTGTACATGTGTATAACTTGTTTTAAGTATACAGAATATTAAATTATGTGTTCATTTCAATCTTACAATCCTCCAAAAGAACTGCATGGTTTAGATCTATAAAATGAAATATAAGAGAAAACACTACTATTAATAATTATATTTGTGTTTTTAATTTTTTTTTTTCTTTTTTTGAGACAGAGTCTCTGTCTCCCAGGCTGGAGTGCAGTGGCGCGATCTTGGCTCACTGCAACCTCCGCCTCCCAGGTTCAAGCAATTCTCCTGCCTCCAGAGTAGCTGGGATTACAGGCACATACCACCATACCTGGCTAATTTTTTTTGTATTTTTAGTAGAAACGAGGTTTCTCCATGTTGGCCTGACCTCAGGTGATCCGCCTGCCTCGGCCTCCCAAAGTGCTGGAATTACAGTTGTGAGCCACCATGCCCGGCCTATGTTTTTAATTTTTAAAAAATTTTAAATCTGTTCTGTAGATGTTAACTAGAGCTATTTATAGAAAAGGCTTCTGTTTTCATATGAAGTCTTTGATGGTATCACCTAATTTCCCTTCAGGAACAATGGACACATTTCTGATCCAATCACAGCATTGTATTTGCTTGTTGATCTCTGAACACTTACTCTACTGTTTCAACTGGCATTTCGACCTCCTACCCCACTCCAAGACTGGATGAGAATCAGAGGAATCAGGCAACTTTGCCTGACATTTTCAGAGCAAGAAAATTGGTGAATAAAATGGGCCTTTCTGTGCCTACACTTATAATTCTCCCCCAAAACAGCATTGAAAAGATCAACCTAATATCTTTACTTTATAAGTATCAATAAGCCTTAATATGTACTGACAGTTTACCAATACGAAAATCAAATAGAATTGTTAGTAACAATGAAATAGAGTGACCATATTTAGAAAACATATGCTCATAAATGCTTCTCATTCAAAATGTATGCTTTCAATACCTAAGCTCACTTCCCTGTTAAAAATTTAAAAAATAAAAAATGTTTAAGAAAATAATTTTATAATAAATAATGAAATGCTTTTTAAATGTTATTAGATTCACGGGTACTTAGAGATGTTAGCACAACATCTTGCCATTGGAATTTAGCTAGTTGTGAACTTGGGAGAGTTAATATTTTGTTGTAATCATGAAGATTAACATGCAAGAATTATACATTTTACTTCACTTATAAAAACAGCTTAACCATCTAAAGGGAAGAAAAGAGCTGATGTGCTTCATACAGTATATATCATTACAATAGGGCTTAGGGCAGTGCTTTGCAAATTTTAGTGAGCATAAAAATTATCTGAAGTAGTTTTAAAAATGCAGATTCGTGGCTCCGACCCCTGAGATTCCAAACCATGAATTCTAGGAATATGCATGTTTAACACCCAATCTTACCCTCAAATAACTCATACAAAATTAGAATTCAGGCCCCTCTTGGAGAACACCAACTTAAGATGACAGATGTATTTGTTATTGCATCTGAAACCACAGAATCATCAGATAAAATACCCATCTTAGACCATCTTTCATATACTTTATATTACTTTGCTAAAGAACCAAGGTAGATAGCATTTAAAGGGCTGCTGATAACAGTTAAGATTTATTCATTTCAGGTACTATACTTCTCATTATGGTCCTTAAAAATTGGCCCACAGCTTTTAAAATTAATTGATGTTTAAAAGTCATGTGGAATTGGAATTGTTTCTTAACTTTCTGTTCATTTTTACTGTCTTCAATATTCCCATTTAATATTGTTTGACATTAAAATGTAATGGAGTCACAGTATTTATCATCTGTTCTTCTTTGGTTTCAAGGGAAGACGAGGGAAAACAGGACCTCCCGGAAAACCAGGACCCCCAGGACCACCTGTGAGTAAACAATACGATGACTGTCCCTTTCAAGAGTCTGTCTTTAGTCTTTATGTCTGTATGTTTACCCAAGGATTATTTTACTCCCCTGCAGATAATGATTTCCTTTATTCTACTGTTTAGAATGACCGGTTTCAGCATTTGGATGAGTAGTTCATACTTTCTATATTCCTAACTCCATCATCATCACAAACCAAGAGATGAGGGAGGCTGGTAATTGTCCATACACCTCACCCACTTCTTTATTACACAGATGGCAATAACAGTAGTGTCTGCTTGAACATCGCAAGCCAAGTGTCCAGATAGATGAATCCTGTTCTGAACTTACCTGGACACCATCTTCTAGATTTCTTAACATCCAGGCTGTTAGAAAATTAGACATCTGGGGAAGCATATCCACTTTTCTTGATATGAAACTATTTTGTTAGTATAGTTTCATGGTTTGGTAAAAAGTGCTATAAAGATCATCTAACCAGTTAGCTTATCTGGATCCTTTACCCCAAGCTTCTAGAAAAAAAAAAAAAAGATTCAATTTCTCGTAGTTCTGGTAACTCTACAGCCTATGAGAGTCTGGTTTGTGTCCAAGCTGCTCCACTGACACTGCACTCTCTGTGGTCACCAACAATCTCTGCATTGCAGATTCCCTGAGCACTTTTCAGGCTTCATCTTACTTTACTGCTACACAGGAGTGTATACTATTGACTGCTCTCTCCTTGAAACTCCCTATTCTGTTGGTTTAGCAACACTGGGTTTTTTTCTCCTATGCCTGGGGCCGTCTTTTTGTCTCCATTAACAGCTTTTCTTCTGCCCCCTATATGTTGGATGGACTAATGAATGCCGGTTTTTTATTTCAACTCAGACATTGTTCCTGAGTTCCAGGCTGGTACATTCCATTATTTTTTAGTATCTCCACTTGGAAGTCTCCTAGCTACCACAGAAGTATAACGTCCAAAACTAATCTCTAAAAATAATCCTAGATTTTTTTTCTTCTTCATCCTCCTCATCTAAACAGTCCCTAAATCATATCAGTTCTACATCCCAGTAGCCCACAAATCCTCTCCGTCTTCACTGTCACTGCCTTAGTTTAGACCTCTGTCAATTTGAACCTATATTTTTTAAGTCATCTGAGAGCTGGTCTCATTGCCTCTACCTTCTCCAAGTGGAGCAAAACCTCTAAATCATGACAGCATCTAGGTGGGCTTGGATGGCTTAAAATTCTCTAACAGCTTAAAACTATTTGATTTTAAATTCCTCAGTCGCTTCTTTTCTCTTCAAGAAAGATGGATTCCACATCCTCTCCATGCCATTCTGGGCCCTCCATGGTTTGCCTTTTACCTGCCTTGGCCTATCCTCCTCTATGCCCTTCCTTCTTTTGTAATCAGTGATCTTCCCTTACTATTTCTGAAATGCCGTGACTTGCAAATGTTCTCCAATAGGCCTATATATGCTTCTCTCTATCTTCATGACTCAGCTCAAACATTTCTCCTATAGAACCTTTGCCAGTGCTCTCAGCATCTGAGGTTTCCTCCCATGGTCCTATACTTACACCTCCGACAGATACAGCACATTACTTTGGACCCTTATTTTCCTCATCTGTCTGACCACTGCACTGTGACTTTTTTGAACCTCTATTTTCTCACCATTGCTTAGAACAGTCTCTGGCCTATAGCATGTGATTATTGTTTATTTAATGACTGAGTAACGAATGAATATGTTTTGTAGACGAAAAAATTAAAACCAGGGAAGTGACCTAAAGACCAAAAACACCCTGCACCACCACTAGAGGGCCTCAACCCAGTACCTTAGGAATCTCTTAGGATGTGCTCACCTGCCAAAAATGAACATGATTGCTGTCCTGTCATTGATTTCATTTCACTTTAGCCATTCTCGTGGATTGTCCTATTAACAATGCACTGGTGCCAATTGATATTTGTTATATAAAAGCAGATTGGGGGAATGAGGGGGTGAGGAAGCATGAGCTGGGTATCTGCATTAGTCCATTCTCACACTGCTACGAAGAACTACATGAGACTGGGTAACTTATAAAGAAAAGAGGCTTAATTGACTCACAGTTCCACAGGCTGTACAGGAGGGATATTGAAATGAAATCAATGACAGGACAGCAATCATGTTCATTTTTGGCAGGTCAGCACATCCTAAGAGATTCCTAAGGTACTGGGTTGAGGCCCTCTAGTGGTGGTGCAGGGTGTTTTTGGTCTTTAGGTCACTTCCCTGGTTTTAATTTTTTCATCTACAAAATATATTCATTTGTTAATCAGTCATTAAATAAACAATAATCACATGCTATAGGCTAGAGACTGTTCTAAGCAATGGTGAGAAAACAGAGGTTCAAAAAAGTCACAGTGCAGTGGTCAGACAGATGAGGAAAATAAGGGTCCAAATATGAATATCTTATGAAAATGTGAAATGTATTTTTTAAAAATTTTAATTTTGTCTCTCTTATCAAACGGTAATTAAATACTATGTAATATCCCTCAAATAAGTGAATATTTTATATCATTTAAACATTATGTTTGAGCAATTAGTCTTTAGGAAAGCTGGAGGGAGACTTTATTCTAGTCAGCATGATTGTCTGCAAAGAACAAAGGAATAGGAATTACCAGGAGGCATGAATTTTTTATTTTTTTAATAACAGCATACTTTATAAGAAAATGTTCTTCCCTTTGGGGGTTTAAGATGTTTCTGAAATCAAACATAGTGTTGTTATTTAGGGGAGTGTCAGTGAAGACTTTAAAAATCTTGAATTGAAGGGACTGTAAGTCCCCGATGGCCTGAAGCAATTCAAACAATTAAAGTGTTTTAACCAGTCCTTCTACTTGATTATTTGTTCTGAAGCCAAATTTGTATATTCTCACTTTCTTACAAAATGTTTGTACCAAAAGGACAACTTGTTTACCAAAATAATTTCCAACAAATAGCTAAGAGTGTGTGTGTGTGTGTGTGTGTGTGTGTGTGTGTAAGAGGACAAGGTTTTGTCCCCTGAGACATTATATCTCCTAGGGAAAAAAGATTTCTAATAATGGAAAATTTACTAACACTAGTTTTATTAAACTAACATTATTAAATTATCTTCGTGAATCAGTGTTTCATGGAAAGTCATTATATATCACTCCAATTTAGCTAAACCCATATTCAATAGCAACTTTCTGTGTCTTTAGGACTTATTTGAAATTTATACACATGCAATATGCATATAATGAAACTATTCTTAATCACAGCGCTTGTCATTGAACAGTGACTAACCCGGTTAACAGAGCTAGCTACAATGTATTTTTGTAAAGTATTTGTCCAATTTCTTGTTAAACCAAAGCTGATCTTACCTATACAAAGGAAAAAGCTCCCAAAGTCTCCCATATAACTTCTGCCATCTTGTCCTAAGCGGATATTCTTCATTGGAGGGAAACTATTACATAGAGATCTCTTGGATTTATTTCAATACATAAAGATTATGACTGAGAACAGTTTTTCAGTATGAGAGGACTAAGCGTCTCCCTCGGGAAGGAAATAGCACTAACTCCTGAGGAAACAGGTTCAGAGGAAAGAGGGATGAAGCAGACCAGGAGAATTTATTACCATCACTAGCTCTGCATTAAGTACTGTATTTCCAGTGTCTTAGGGAATCCTTAAAACTATCTTGAAAAGTAGAAATTATCTTCATTTTATAATGGGATAAATGATACTTGGAAATGTCAAGTAACTTACCCAAGATGAAACAAGCAGTGAAGACAGAACTGAAACACAGGAACGGATCCCTAAACCTTTATTCTGCCAGACTTCAGGTGTGAAAGACAAGCTTCTAGTTTACAGTTCAACTAAGATTAGTCTTCCTCAAACATCATACCTAGAACAATGTTTGATTTTTCCATGGCAATGAATGGCACTATCCTGACTCCAGACAGCGAGATGGTATAGGATAGCATAGGATGGCGGTGAGGAACTTAGTCCTTCTCCTCACTAGCTTGTCCTGGAACAATTTTCTTAATGTTTCCTTGTCTCCATTTTCTTTTCTGTAAATTTGAAATAATAGCACCTACCCCACCTACTTTTTCCCACAGTGGCTACAAGAGCCCAATGTCATTGATGTGAAAGAACTTTCTTCTAAATGTAAAGCTCTATCTAAACGTAACTCAGTTCCAGTGTTATTATTCTGAACACCCATTCACGCTGCAGAGAGAAGAGATTGTCTTCAATCAGTAATTAAACCAACACTTCTTTTCTCTCTTTACAGTTCTCCAAAAATCTAGTTAACAGAAATTTGAATGTCTATCAATGAATTGCTGAAATAAAAGATCACTTTGCATATGTCACACTTATTCTAGATACGTCATGAAGAGATCCAAAAGTTATTCCCAATTAGGTAACAATAACAACCAGGTCTAAAGAGTCAGTGATGTTTTTTCTCCTGAGATTTAGAGCCTCTTCCTTGCTTGTGGGGCTTGTTCCTTTACCATCTGAGCTGTCGCATTTTATTAGTTGTGATGCTCTCTAAGTCTCAACTGTCCTTCCTCACACTCCAATAAAAGCTAGTCTTTTTAAAAAGCCTTCCAATTATCTGAGTAGCATAAGCAATGGAAAGTAATAGACTTATGTTATGATAATGAGACTTGGAAAGTCTCAAGACTTGGAATGCCTTTGTTTATTTCAAAGTATTCTGGTTTTTAGTTTCTTTAGAAAAGAGAGGAAAGCAGCTGGAAATGAGGCAGAGCAGGAGAGAAAGTGGGAGAATTTAACTAATGAGCCATTAAAGGAAGTAGGTATTAGCCCACCCATTTGACATTAACTTTCCTTCTCATTCATCATTACTGGAAAAAACGTTTATTAAAAACCACACTAATTTAAAAATGTGTTATTATTTCTTCTGTTACAAGCAAGGCTTTTTATTTTCGTTCATTTTTTTTCTTCTGGTATTGTTTTTATGCATTGTTTCATTATTGCAGTATGAGAATTGAGCAGTGGGCTCCATTTGTCACATTTGTGTGCATAGCAATTTAGGTTAAAAACAGAAATTCAAAAAAATGTGTAACATGGGGCAACAGCTCCATCTACTGTTTCTGTAGGAAAAGCTCTAGTCAAAGAATGATAATAGCTCTTTGAAGGATGTCAGAGGAATGGAAATTTTTCGATGTTTGAAGTTTATTTTAAATCCATATGATTTTTTTAAAATTATTTTCAGGATTTTGTTACACTTATGCTTACCTTGAAATTTAAATATAAATGCTATTTCATCAGCAGTCATTTTCAATGTCAACTTGATGCTCTTTTGAGGTAAAAATCCATACCTACTTCATGGATCTCTAAAATGCCCTTCTATTGTACAATACCAATAAAACTCTGCAGCATTAATTTTGTGGGCGCTTACTCCAACAAAACATATGCTTCTTTTCTAAAACAAGTCTGATTTGAAACATGTACATTCATGTTTCTATTTTAACTTCAATGCAGAACTTCTTCTACCTTTAATGCATGAATCATTGCACAGTCCTGAAAGTTACAATTACACATCAGTTTGCACAATTAAAAGAGTAAATTTAGGGTGTAAAATTTAATTCATTTACTAAACAAATACTTATGGGCTATCTACCATGTGTTAATCACTATTACGAATATTGAATATACAGTGGTTAAAAACACAAAGCAACAACAAACCACAGACAAGGTCTCTACCTTTCTTTATAACTTACTGTCTGTGGTGAGGCAGTACACCAATGGTTAATAAGCAGTTAAATAAATAGACAAAACAATTTCGGTTTAGAGTGAGGTGCTATGGGGGGAATAAACTGGGTAATGTGATAATGATTTGGAAGGAGGAGATGTTCTTCTCATTACCATCTAATTGAGGTGGTCCAAGGAGGTGTCTCTGAGCAGAAGACATTCCTTAAGAAGGAGCTGGCCATGTGAGGGCCAGAGCAAGAACTTTCCAAACAGAAATATCAGGACTTGCAAAGGGCTTCAGGTGGGGAAAAGCTTGATGTATTCAATAAACATCAAGGAGCTAAGAAAAGAATAGTGCCAGAAAAGATTTGGGAGCTGAATGGCTTCATCATATAGGGCCTTATAAGAATAGAAAAGAAGGGTTGGGGGGCAAGTGGAGAGATACACGTAGCCATGAAATAACCGGTTACATCTCTGTTTTGTAAGTGTGTGTGTGTGTGTGTGTGTGTGTATCTGCAGCGGTTTGATTTTTTTATGTGATGAAATTACTGTTCCTACTGATTCAAATAAATTATTCTGAAGGTAATATTGTTTTTAGCCCATTATCTTTAGTCTTTGAGTGGGCAGGGAATAGGCTTGTTTGCTGAAAGAAAACAAGAAAATTGAGAAAGGTTTGATTGTAGCCCATTTAATTTCAGTCTTGACAGAATCCACTGGATATCACATTGGTCATTAGAGATGGAGAATTTCATCACATCTAAGTCTTTTCTTTTTCCCCACAGCTAAATCTGATGTTTCCTTTCTGATAGGCTGTAGGTTGAGTCAGTTGAACAGTTGGGGCAATGAAAATACGCTCAAAATGCCATAGAACTAAGTGCCTTCTGGCACTTGTTGCCCCGTTATCTATCACTGTTCTCAACTTCCGTCTCCGACTTTATTTACTATGCACTGAAAACTTAAAGTGCAAAGTTATTATTTTCAGCGTATAGCAAGATCCACCTCTAAAACAATTTAGTGTCCCAAAACACATTTTTGGACTGCTGAATAAAGCAGATGACAAAAACTGTCTCAATGAAACATTTGATTACTTGTTAAAATACCCTCAAAATAGCTTGAATGTGACTACATGCATTTTGAAGCTCATCATGTATGAATGGGAATCCAATTCAAATTCTTAACATCCCTTCTAGAAGCTTGAACTGATCAGGGCTTTGTCATGTTGCTCAGTTTTCCTTTCAGCAAGAGAACCACAATCTCTTCTATTAAATGACTGAAGTCTGTGCAATGTAATATCTTCAGAGAAAATGAACCTAACAATTTATTTGAGTCAATGGGAATAGGAATTTCCTTTCTTAAAAAAAAGTAAGATGACACTTTCTCAGATTTAAAAATATAGACACATAAGATCTATAAAATGGAGACATGGCTAGTTAATCATGTTTATTGCCACTTGTCCCTCATGGGGGTAATGGTCCCAGACAAAACAGCTGTTCCCAACATTGCTAAAATTCCAGTGTCACCTTGTGTGACCACAGAATACATAGACATGCATGTGAGGCAGCTGGGGGTATCAGGTTGAGATTTTGAAAACTAGCTCTCAGGTTTTATTTTCTAATTATTTCTCTTTTTCTCTCCCTACGGACAGCAGCAGTAGGACATTATTAGTCACTTTCTGACTTCCTATGTTTTTTACTAATAGTGGTAACATTATGGTGGAAAAATATTATATTTGTACAGCCACTGACTGCTTGTTTCATCTTGTATTATGTTCTTGAAACCAGCTATTAAGACATCTGGACTGACGTGTCATTTACAGCAATGATGAGACAGAATATTTGAAATCCTTGATCTGTGGTCACCAAACTTGTAATTAGTTGTGATAGTACCTGGATTAAACGTCATTTCCTTGTGTTGGGTAAACATTAAGGTTTGAGAAGTCAAAGGCCAGTCAGATTTATTAGAACCTTAATTTTCAGAAAGGGAGATTTGTTTCCTAAATAATCTTATAGTTTGCATTAGATGATATAGTTTCCAAGAGGCTCTCCATACTGTATGTAATTTTACTTTTGTATAACTTTGTGAGGTTGGCAAGAAAAGATTATTTTCATTTAATAGGAATATTCTGGGTCCTGATGAATAAGGAGCTCAGCTCAATTTGTGCAGTCAGTTTTCTCTGCACATCAGTAACTATAGCTTAGTATGATCAAAGGAAAGACTGAAGGAAATGATATAACTAGAGAAGCAACAAGTTTTCAGCATTGTCTAGGGGACCTATAACATGGAAGAAATGTTGGCAGAAAATAAGATTTGAAGAGTCTTCAGCTATGTCTGTAATGAATTCATTAAAAAGTAAAAAGACCCAAAGCAAATATGTCAAAATTGTTAATATTTGACAACATAGGATTGTGGACTCATTGGAATTTATATTATTTTCTGTACTTTTCAACATGCTTAGAATAGTTCAAATTCATTTTAAGAAGCAGGAAAAATGTTCTATGGGATTAGTAACAGTTAATATCACTGATTACTTCTTCACTGGCTGATATCATCAGTATCTTCTCCTTTGACTGAAATCCTTTGTGGAAGGGGGCCACATGTTTTAAAACTAAAATTATTAACTATTTTTTAGAACTTTCCTGAGCACACTCTCTATAACCATGGTGTTCAGTTGAGCCAAGAATTGTCATTTGTAGATTTATCATTAGCACAACCTATAGATAAGGGAGAGACCTTAACATCACACATTTGAGTTGAAAGTGAAGACCACAATCATCCAATCACTCCAGAGCTGCCCAGAATGTCCCCAGCTATTTAAGTTGTGCACATGCTCTTGGCCTCTATGTAACTTGGCAGTGTATAAGCCAGTGCCACCAGCCTGGTTATCTTAACTCCCAGCAGTGTGCCTTGAAACTTGCATTTTCTTAACTCAGGAAGAGTTGTCATTCTACCAACACTTTTAAAGAGAATGAATGTTATCACCTAATTACAGTAAACGGAAACTCAAAGCATTGATAGGTGCAGGCTGCCTGTGGGGTCCATGCAAGCCAACTTTCCACCAGATTTTGGTGGCATATTGAAAAGTTCCTGAGGTCAAACAAGGGGATGGAGGCACAGTTTTTCCTAAGGTATGGTTTTTGTTGGTGGTGATCTTTTGAGGACACCACTGGATACAAATAATTTGTTTCGCACATTCCCCTCCTTGCTAGTTTTCATGCCCCTGTGGCTTTTATCACCTTGTACTGGGTCATTGATGTTGCATCTGTGGGTGGCAAGGCACTCTAAAGATTCCTGCTGCTCCTTATATTGCAGGACACTGACAAATAATATTTTTCCTTTTTCAGGACATACTGGGGAGAGATGAGTATGAAACATTTTATGGATGGATAAGCAGAACGGCAGCATTAGGGGAGGAATCATTTTTTTTTCTAACTATCATGCCATGGAAATCAGTCAAAATGTCCCACTCTATCAATAAGGCAGTGGGCTTTACACCAATTAGGTTGATATCTGGGGAAATAAGTACCTTTAAAGATATTTTTTTCTGCCTTGAAAAACAAAGTGTTAAAAAACCTACAAGCTTCCTAGCATAATTTAGAAAATCTGCTTTTATGAAATGGGTTAATTATACCCATTGAATGCGTTCACTGTCACAGTCTCATCCTCCCACTTCTGTTCCAAAATGACAAGTGAAACCAGGGACTGTGCAATTTTGGAAAACAATCAGATCACATATTGAGTATTTTGCTTATTCATACAACCATAAACGGCCTATGCTTGAGTTCCCTCAATTACACAGCTCAGTATGCAGGCCAGAAGCAGACAAGCCCAGCTCAAGTGATCACTTTCCTGGAATACACGGGGGAACAAGTTTGAAAAATGTCCAAGGTGGCAGATGTGAAAAATTCTCATTCAAGATCCAGAGCTGCTTTTGCTACAATCCTTCACCTGTTAATCGCACTGCCTCTGAACTTGTGAACCAGGGATGCTAGCGATATCTTAGACTGAGACACTTAGGAGCTATAGATCTTTCAAGGTATGGTGCCAGTATATGCCAAGGTGGGGGAAAAGCTAGTGAGACAAGACAAGATCATGGATCACAGCACTGCTCAGAATTTTCAGACATTCACCAAGAATAAGCATGTCACTGCCAGCTTCCAATGAAACTGTTATTATCTTTTGTAGGGGAAACTCCCAAAAGATGTCCTTGATAAATGCTTAAACCATTGTACTGTATCACTTAAATTCTTCAGACTCCTGCAATGCTAATACACAATCTGTCCTCCACAACAGAATACAATGGCACCATTGTAGTCTTAAGTGAAGGATATTTCATTTTCCCTGAGTGAGACAACTTTCCCACAACTGTTATCCACTGCAATTGCATGCTCATTGGAGTTTCTGTGCACCAAAATCATCCCCAAGCAATATACTCTCTTGATTAGCTAGTATTTTATTCCGCCTCCTTTGACTATATTTATTTTTTCTTTTCTTCCACCATCTTATAAGTGCTAAGGCTCCTTGCCCTTCATTTGGCATTATTGAAACCTCAAAAGTTATTTAAGATGCTGGTTGAGATTGCTGACTTCCTTCCTTTTCCATCTCAGCCTAACTCTGATCTTTCTTTCTCCCGCTCTCTTTCTAGGAGAAGCCCTCCATGATTTTGAACTTCCTTGTGTCTCCGTGTTGTTGTTCCTCTCTCTTATCCTTACCCTCCTCCCATTCTGGTCACTTTCCTCTTGAATCTTCTTGTCATCCAAGTCTTTCTTTTTTTTTTTTTTTTTTGGAGATGGAGTCTTGCTCTGTCGCCCAGGCTGGAGTGCAATGGCGTGATCTCGGCTAACTGCAACCTCCGCCTTCTGGGTTCAAGCAATTCTCCTGCCTCCGCTTCCCAAGTAGCTGGGACTACAGGTGCACGCTACCATGCCCTGCTGATTTTTTTGTATTTTAGTAGAGACGGAGTTTCACCACGTGGCCCAAGCTGGTCTCGAACTCCTGAGCTCAAGCAATCTGCCCGTCTCGGCCTCCCAAAGTGCTAGCATTGCGGGTGTTAGCCACTGTGCCCAGCCCTTTCAAAAGGCATGTCTACACCAAGTCTCAGATCATTCTTTGCTTGGCGCTTAGTGATTGTATACCTCATTAATCCTGTGATCCTTCACCACACAATGCCCTGCTCGATTGTTTAAAAACCAGCTTTAAGATGATTGGTATTTTATTTTCCCATCATCCTTCTCACTGTGAGGTGGTTTAAGGGAAGGAGTTAAAAGATCAAGGCTGTGGGGTCAGACAGACCTGAGTTGAAACCTAGCTCTTGTCTACTATTTATATGACCTTGAGCCAGATATTTAGTCTTTTGTTATGTATACAATAAGGAAACACCACCTCACTGGATTGCTGTAAGAGCTAAATGCAATAATGCATGTACCTCACACAGTTGTCACTTTCAAGGGGTAACTATTCTTATTTATTAATATTTTTGTTATCATTATCCTCATTTAATCATTATTTGCCATCTTCTCATTATTTTTGTCTTTCTTTCCCAGGATTTAGGAACTACCATTTCCAAAGCAAAAGGGTTGATATTTTTTCTGTTTTATTATCACCTGCATGTAAATTTTTCTTCTATCTGCTTTGCTCCCCTCCTTCCTGTTTTCCTCTGTTAAAGTCTTTATAGAGAAACTTCATCCATCTAAGAATGTTGGCCTAAATATACGCATATACATATTCATCATCTGGAAAAACTCATTAGATTCTATTTTCAATTTGAACAAACACACTTGAAAACATCTTTTAAGTTGAGAGCATTTAAGTTTCGTAACTGTATTCTTTTGTATTGACCAATGAATGAAACAGGTCCCTCAGATTAGAACTGAAACACGAATTTTCCCTGAGCTTATTTCCATGTGAGTCCCCACCACTTACAATCCAAGTTAACCTGAAGACTTGGCTCACAAGTCATTTCTCAAAGCCTCTTTCCAGAAAGTGAAAGCCCTCAGCCTAACAGTGGTAGAGGCAGAGACGCAGTCTGCAGAGTCCTCAGCCACCCTCTCCTCGTTGGTGCTGTCTTCTCCCGTCCTTAGCCCCCAAGGGCCATCCCTTTATTCTTCTCCTTTCCTGTGCTGCCCACCTTGCTCTGGGGAAATATGTAATGAACAATTCACATGAATCTATTAGAATGGACTGATTTTGGACTTGGTTCTACCATTCATGTGGTTTGGGGAAAAATCTCTTGGTTTTCCCATCTGTTAAATGGAAAATATAATAGTACCCACTTCAGTTGGTTATTATAAGAATCAAATAAGATAATGTATTTTACAGTCACATTACCCTACCACCCAAGAAAATATGAGTGAAAATACTTTTAGAATTATCCAGAGCTGTGAAAACGTGAACCTTTAGTATTATATCTCCCAGGAACATTCGCATTTGATCTGGCAGTAAAACCTAACACCAAAAAAATAAGACTTTCGTTAGGACATTTTGGGCATAGCCTGGAGAGTAGGCAAGATATTTGAAGGAAAACGACCTCCTCCCAGGAACCTTTAAATTTCACCTCTATCTGGCCCATGTTCCCTAGGGTGACCCATTTAATCCCAAGTATGAGAGCTTGAGGTCTCTATATTGAAATGTAAAAATAATATAAATACTCACTGAATCTGCTCTTGGCTTTAGGAATCACATTTTATAGTTCAAGAGTTTCTAGCAGTTGTTTTTTTTGTGTGTTTTGGTTGTTTTGTTTACTTTTTTTGGTGGGGAGAAGGTGTTGGTATCCCTTTAGTCACTAAAAATTCGCAGCAGAAGCATTCTCAGCAAAAAAAATCCATTACAATATAACTGCTTAATTTATGTAATTAAACCCCAAGAGACACTGAAAAAAATTTCATTTTGAGTAAATATTAAGACAGAGAAAAGGATGTGTGATTTTTTTAAAAAAAGAAATTGAGTCCTCAAGTATTTTCTATCTAAAGAACATTATTGATTTTTTTTTTCCCCAGAGTTACTTTACAACTTACATGTTGTAATTCTGGTCCAAAAATCCATCCATGAGCTCTTTTCTACTTAACTGGAGCTCACTATAGCTATGCTTTCAATTAACTAGCCACATTCTTAGGTTAATCTAAATCTGTTGGTCTTGTCTTCTATAAATTTGGAAGAAGCAAGCCCTTTGCTCTGTTTGATACCATTTCTAACTAAAACCAAAACCAACAAGCAAAAAATTGGCTTTCCCCACAGACTCTTTCTTACAAAAGCAATGATTCTACCGAATTCAACAAACATTTGGTGCTGGTGATGGGAGAGAGATACCACAGACTGTAGTGTGCTGAGTTTAGGATCAAAACTCCTTGCCCTCACAAAGTTTTTGTCGCAACTGGGAATACAAACATGTACATAAGCCACTATATTCAATGTAAATGTGCTTTACTAAGTTATGTATAATGTGTTATAGATGGAAACATAAATGAGAGAAAAACTCATTTGACGTTACCTTTTCCAACCAATATTATTTTTTCATCTCACCATTCCTATGTCTGAATTTAGGCTTCCTAATGACTGTTTTTTTTCTTGAATACAAAAGGAAAAATAATTACTGATCTCTACTTTTTTACAAGCCATTAGAACATTGGAAAGCTTTCTTGAAAATTAGTCCAAAGGACTTTCCAACAAGCATTCTATCTGTTCTTACAGAAAAGCGATTTTTTAGCACTTTTGAAGAGAGTTGGTTAGTACAATTTCCTTCACAGAGGTTTTGGTATTTCAAAGATTGTTCTTGAATTTAATTGAAAACCCACAGAGCCAAAAGCAGTCGTGTGTAACCTGAAAATATGTATTTTTGAATCCAGAAAAAAGCTTCCAATAGGAGATTGAAGAGCTATGGTGTGTAAGTGGCATCTGGATGGCTCAAGGAGACTCAGTCAACAGAGATGAAGTGGTACAGGGTACTTTTAGAGAAAAGGGAGAAAGGAAAACAGTTCAAGACTGAGGATCAGAGAATGAGCAGGGGATTTGACTAAGGAGCCACAGAGATCCTGATTCACGATGTGCAGAGTGTGCTAAAGCTGGATCAGAAGGCTCAAGCTCTGACTTGCACAGACAGCTTATGGCAAAGAAAAGTGAGGGAAAAAAAGGCAAAAATATTGCTCTTTAAGCTAAGTATACTGGGTGAATTGGCTAAAAAGTGAAAATGCAGCTAAGACTAGGACTAAGTACTATGGTTTTTAACAGAGAACTCTTCCCAGCTTTTAAACTTTGGAAATGTGCAGACAAAACTGAAATCTACTAAGGGAATGATAATGCAAATAGCTCATCATTTTTGCACTATGCATCTGACAAGTCCGGTGGCAGACATCATGGTATTTCTGTTTTCCACCTCCAGCAAGATTTAAGCCAAAAACTATTTAAAAGCTGCTAGAACTATTGCTGAGAGTATATACTTCCCAAATTGAATATAGCTTTAATTCACTTCATCACACCTGCTGTAGTTCTTTGCAGTAAGAAACGACATCAGGATCTCTATCTACACCAGATTTATAGGCCTCTCAGATAATTATGAATCAGTACAGTTGGGTTCAGAACAGTTGTTTCTCCCTGGAGTTCATTAGCATT
This sequence comes from Hylobates moloch, assembly GCF_009828535.3. Taxonomy (NCBI): domain Eukaryota; kingdom Metazoa; phylum Chordata; class Mammalia; order Primates; family Hylobatidae; genus Hylobates; species Hylobates moloch. The sequence goes on along the minus strand of NW_026652277.1, from coordinate 93,788,655 downwards.
TTTTAGCTGCTCTGTAATTGTATACTCACCACATTAATCCAGATGTCCTATATCTCCCAATCCCATACAAATAGAGTAAAGCAAATCTCCATAAAAAATAGGCATTGTATAGCCATGACTCGTGTACAACCATGTTGTGGGTCACTGTTATAAGCAAGATATTGGGACATTTTTCCTTTCCATAAACCTTTAACCACTTTTCCTAGTAGAGCTCCCAAGAGCATTAGCCAAGGCTGACATGCCCTCTGCAGTTGGCCTCTCTTCACCACTGGGCCTGGGTCATCTAAGTGTCTTTTGATGGGTCCTTGTAAATGCAAACCTCAGAGAAAGGGTTCTGTCAACTGCCTTAGAGCATCTACACCACCATGTGATGCCGAGAGATCTGTCACTTACCACAAGTTTTTAACTTCTTTCTCGGTGTTGATTGATAGTCTGCAGGATAGACAACTCTTGCTAAACTTGGAAACAACTCCTTGGATCTTCTCCAGCCATATTTCATACCAGAATAGAAGATAGAAAAATAGCACATCTCTTGGGATGTGGCTGGTAGGATAGCCACCAATTCCAGAACCCCAAGGTTGTGTTCCAACTGTAAACAGAGTTGCTTTTGCAATTTAAATGCGTATAGCTTATTTATGACCACTATCTTTGACAGCGTTAGAGCAACCAAGTGAGATACTGCCTCACTGACTATAGTCAGAGTAGAAGGGGACTTCCAGAAGACTCTAACTGGCATCTCTTTCCAGTCTCTGAAGGGTTCCTTCGGACCGCTAGGAGAGTTTGTATAAAGTATTGCCTGCAGGGTAGACGGTTGGCTGTAAATTTCTGTTACATTAAACTTGGAATTTGTGGTACCCAAACTATCCCAGTGACTAAAAAAGTGAGAAAGAAAATGTCATCATAAATGCTCATGATGAGATTAAGTGGTAGAACCTAAAACTTCAGATCAAACCCATTTTGAGTACTTCTTTGAAGATACGACATTTTGTGACAAAAACAGAACATATGAAAATGTAGAAGTAATTTTTATGGGTTTATTAATCTTGTGGATATTTGAATAATAATGTTCAACCTTTTCTGTAGCCTCATTGCTCTTGGCATTGTTTTTAGTGAGTTGTGCCCTTGCCTTTGTTTTTAGAGGGAGCAGCTGCACTGAGCCATGCATATTCTCCCACCCCACCCCCAGTGGTAAGCTCAGCAGCAGCCAGATCAGGATCCTGCATGAGAAGTATCTACTTTGCTTATGAAATACAGCTATCCTCTGTGTGCATATGACCAGTCTGTAAAGGATCATATCCCATTTCACCCAATTTTTTACAAATCATTTTCTTTCTATTGTTTTTACTGTTCTCATTTACACTGCTACCTGTTTTATTCCATGCAAACCCTACAACACATTTGCTTTCCTGCTTCTTTTCCTTACTGCCTCCCAGAACTCTTTGGGAGGCTTCACACTTCTTGTATCTCAGACCACCTGCTCTCTCAACCTCTGCAAACAAAGATAGGATACATTTGAATACAGTCACAGACTAGGAGAAATGTTTTGTAATATTCAGGGATAATCTCCCTAACATGGGTTAAGAGACTGTATGAACATAGATGGGAGATACAAGGAGTAGATAAAGGGGCCTCTCTCAACTACATGGTATGGCTACAGCGAAAGGTAATGTGTTCACTTTCTCGCCTCCTTCACCAAGCACAGTGAAGTACCTGACAGAAGTGCTACGTACAAGTTTTGTTGATTTTTTTCAATTTCAGTAAAGTAAATAGAACATAGAAGAGTGACCACCCAGTATTCTCTAGGGTACACACATCATCATGATAAGAAAATTACTGCAAAAGTGATTTTTGGTCGAGTTTGCCTTTAAGTTAAGATAGTAGAGTAGACGAGAGCTGGCTTTGGGCCCAATGCTGATGTTAAGTATTAGCCCTGCCACTTACCAGTGGTGTGACCTTGGACCAGTTAAACATTTCCAACCCTCATTTTCTTTATCTTTGGATCAGACAGAATGATGAGACATTCCTCATGTGTCATTGTAAGGACTAAATTAGTTAACTCCTGCTGTAATGCCTAGCACATAATAAGCACTATATAAATGTTTGCTATTGGCCGGGCCTGCTGGCTCATGCCTGTAATACCAGCACTTTGGGAGGCCAAGGCAGGTGGATCACTTGAGGTCAGGAGTTCAAGACCAGCCTGGCCAACATGGCGAAACCCTACCTCTACTAAAAATACAAAAATTAGCCAGGCATGGTAGCACATGCCCGTAGTTCCAGCTACTCAGGAGACTAAGGCACAAGAATCCCTTGAACCTGGGAGGCAGAGGTTGCAATGAGCTGAGATCGTGCCACTGCACTCCAGCCTGGGTGACAGAGTGAGACTCTGTCACAAAAAATAACAACAAAAAAAGTTTGCTATTATTATTTGACTGATTCTGCTACTCTATTTGGGAGACAGTATTATTAACTTTTATGCTATATTTAAGAGCCGTAATAATTAAGACTCTCTCTTTTAACTAGATTGAATATGTATGAAGTTAAATTTACTTACTCCATCACTGTTCTTTGATCTAATCAGCCTTGTCATCAACACACACTCACTGAATGCCTACTATACGTATACCCCTAAGCCACCTGTTAATGCTACTACATATGGTGTCTAAAATTCCTCCTTGCCTCATTATATATTTGCAGAAGGATCAATATGTATGGAACCTCATGTCTCCTGACTTTCAAGAATAAGATCTTAACTTGCATGTTCTTGGCTAGATACTTTGTGTAACAACCCCCCCACTCAACGATTGCTTTCTTTCTTTACTTCCTCTAGCTGACCTAGAATTCTTTACACAATGCTGGTTGCTGAAAAGTTACATGAAAAATATATAATGCCATAAGAATTCTCTTCTTACAATAGCTCCGTTATTGTTTCAGTAAGGTAACAGCATCGTTTGTCTTTCCAATCATAGGCAACACCATTACTCATGAGGCCCATTATTTTCTCAAGAATTATACCAACCTGCTTCTAAGTATCCATCACCTCATTCTTGTGCCCTTTATGTTTAGTGGCACAATGCAAAGGTTTTATATTAGAAGAGATCTTCAGTCACAAGCTGCTCATAAGAAACACCTGGTGTAAATGTTAACCAACATTAATCTTTTCTGTACACCTAAGGTGTTACCTGTATCAGTGAGTGCAGCTAACGATTGCTTCTTAAAATTTTTCTCCACTTTTCAAAGCTTTTATTCCCATTGAAAAATATTAATCTTTGTGTAATGGCACTGTTTGATTTTGGCTAATCATCTTCCTTCTGTGTCTTATCTTCTAAGGTAACATGTTAAGAACTTGGTCTCTATAATATTTTCTCTCCTCCTAGCTTTTGGGTTCTGGATGAAATATGCAATCTCTTTTCTGAGATAGTTGAACCTATTTGACTTGAATTACTTAATCTAAAATAATGCTAATCTTTGTGTTTTTTTATGGCCCTCACCCCAAAATGTAATCCCTGAAAAACCTGGAAAAGTCTTCTTTCCTTTCTTCCTAGAAGCTTTAGGGATAGCCAAATGTATTTGCTTCTTTCCTATCCACTCCAAGCCCAGCATAGTGCTTACTGAATTGTTTCCAGGTCAACTGAAAACTATCAATATTTAAATTTCTTAAGCCTGAGATTTTATAGCACACATCTTTTTTCTGGCCCAAAAGTCCATGTGCATCCCATTTTCATACAACTAATTCAAAAAGTGAAGCAATAGAAAAACATTTTTTCCCATATTTACTAAGTTAATAACATGTAGGAACACACAGTTCTATAGTACATTGATCAAAATCCTGTGAGAAGTGCCAAAAATAAACTGAAGAGCTATAACCTCTTCTCCAGGAGGGTCTTATGGGTATAATTCCTTTTAATAAAGAATATGCTGATGGCTGACCTTCTGGTAAAATGTTACATGCTCCCACTCAGGACCTCTTTTTGGATTCATGCAGGATTTAACCTAGAAATATCTTCGGAGCCTGATGATAGGTTAATGCCCATGTATTTCTCTATTAATCAGAATATTTGACTGAACAGAAACTTCCTTTTTCTTCACTATATGATTTCAAGAGTTCTTAGATATGCTATTTAAATGTTCATTGTTTTGGTAAATGTGTATATATCTGTCTTTGATTTGTTTATAATACAGGGACCTCCTGGAATACAAGGAATACACCAAACTCTTGGTGGATACTATAACAAGGATAACAAGGTATGGCTTCTTTTTTCCCATAATTTATAATACATAGAAATTTTATGTGATTGTATTTTTGAAAAAAAACTTATTAATTCCTAACTTCTCAGACTTTTAGACATGATTGCATGTATTTAAACATCTTTCCATACCGAAAGCTATGTTTCAAAAACAAAAATAAAAAAGTGTTTTGCTCAGTATCTTACAAATCTAGGGTTTTATCCTAATAAGTTTTTTAAAAATTTTGTTCAAAGTTTGTTAATGCAAAACATTGTGTTCCACCATCACTAACATCACAGATCTAGCCTCTCTGAGGGCAGAAAGAAATTATTTGATACTTTGAAGTTCTGGGTAGCACAACAGGTGATAGACTTCTTATCAAAACCAATAGGTGCTGCACCAAAATCTCAAGCAAATATTTGCATACTACAGTTCAAGAATGAGAGTCTCCACCTTTCGCGGGGAATTACATTTAATTTCCCTGAGGTTTTTTTAAATCACATTTGGGATAGGTGGAATGCTGATGTGGAAGTATCCAAATGGCAAAAGCAAGGGAGTTTTCTTCCAGATTCTGCAAGGAGCATAATAGAGTGGCAGCCAAGAGAAGATCTAGGTGAGATCATTGATTGATTCATCATTCAATGACAAATATTTGGGGTCTGATCACTTTGTGTGAGGCATTCTGTCCACTGATTAGGATACCTTGTATATGTAATGGTTCATCATTGATTTCTTCCACCACAGAAAGAATTGGAGACACTTCCCTTTATGTCTTTCTTTTCCATGTTCTTACTTTCCCTTCCTGTAATTTTTTTCTGATAGTTGTTACTCCTCTTTGTTTAGAAATCCCAAAGAGACACTATATGCCAAAAAAATTTGTTAAATGACTAGCTAATTATAAAATCCCAGTTTCTCTTGCTTCAGAACAAGGTCAACATAAAGACTTAGATAATTTATGGTTGACAAATTTAAAATCAAAATGGAAAGTTTTTTGTACTTTATAAATTTGATAGTGATGCTATTTTAAATTCTCTCCTTTATTTAGGTTTTCCAGGGAGTATTATGTTAGGAAGAATGTTTGGGATATATTTCATGTTTCTTTATTAAACACTTCTTTAATAGAACTGTACTAGCTTTTTCAAGATATTAAGGCTTAGCACAAGTGAAAAAAGAATGCTGAAGCATGTTTAAATTTAATCAATTTAATGACGCCTGTAATGACACCTGCTGTTATAAAATAGGATTTATCATAAATGCTTCAAAATAATGAGAATAAGTTGGCTCTGATGTCACAGTATCAGCTACAAAAACTTAAAGAACACACTATATTACTATCGCCCTTGGTATAAAATATACCGAGTTGCTACTTAGCTACTTAAATATTTGCTATCCCTTGCAAAACTTTTAAAGCTCACATCTTTACAGGTCTCCCAACACTACTTCTCTATACAGTTTATCTTGCTGATGAGTCAGTTTTCCCTTAAATGAAGATATATGGAGCATTTATATTTTAGAGTCTAAAGTTGAGAATGTAAATTTTTAAACTTTAAGGTTATATTTCAAAAAAAAAAAAAAAATGGTCGCTGACCAGAGCAGCTGAGTGGAAAATCTTGCTAGTAACAAACCAGTACTTTGAACTTAGTTATTAAATCACCTAAAAGAACCCCAGTTATTCTTCTTGCCATTACAGAATAGAGGCCCACAGGTATTTAGTCCACATGTTCTCTAAATGTGACTTTAAAGCTGGAATACGACTGGATAAAGAGAAAGGAGTATAGCTGTTATCCCAAATGATGCACTATAACCATTTAGCGTTAGAGGCTTTAGATCCATCTGTGAATTGAGACAATAACTTACCAAACACTTTATTCTGTTTCCTTTGGGAGTAGTTAGAGCCCTTATACCAAGGCCACACCAGGAAGGATGGAGGTGGTGGGACCCACCTTCCCAGCACCCACACTGCCCCATGCTTCTGTATTGTAACCACCTCCTCCTCGCCCTCAGCTTCATAAAGGAAAAGCCAAATGTGCTATGATGAGCATGAGCATGATGTTTTCCATTGGCATTGTCTCCACCACCTACCCCTGTCTGTTTTTGGACACTGAGGTTGTTTCATTTTGCAATTTGTAGCGTGCCGGATGGTCTGACTGTAGCAAATAAGCACAGAGAAGCCGGGCCTGAGTGAAACCTTCCTAGAGATTAAATAATGGACTGTGTATTGAGACATAGCAAGTGACACTCCAAGGTTAAAATAATCTTCCCTTTTAAATTGGCATTGATTTATGTGATGTCTGCACTGGAGCCCTGGACCCCAGCTCTTCAACTCACAGTGGCTTCAACAGTCACACAGCCCGGATTCTGCTGAAGCAACTACCCGTGGGAGAATGAGTAACAGACTACTCATTAACTGCCCCTCCTCATTCCGAACTCAGAAAGCCCATGGTTCATTTTCCAGTCCCAGGATCCTCACTTGCCCTGTGGCCCCCATGTAGGAACCGATCTTTTCCTCTGCTATTTTCCTTATGTCATCTGGAGGGAGAAGCTCAGGTATAAGAAACCCTCTCTCCTCACAGCACAAATCAAAAAAGGGATGGAGAAGAAAAAAAAAAGCAAATAAGGAAGAAAAAAAAAGCAAATGAGTAATAGAGAGACAGCCTAAGGAGTGAGGTCAGGAAGATGGATATGAGTGTGTTTGTGTGGATTTTTGCATGGCCACTTATGGATGCAAAGAATAAAAGGTAGATTTCTCTCTCTATCACAAAAATAACGTGCAAAACAGCTGCTCCCATTCTGCAAGATTGTTTGCAAAGAAGCAACAATGCTGAGCATATTCTTCCTCTCAAGGAAAATCTGCTCGTGATCCAGTAAACTGCACTTCATTGTTTCCAGCTCTGGGGGTTTTAATAAAAATTTGATAGGCTCTGTCAACTACTGAAGCCATCAGACCCACAGTTCCTTACTACACTTTAGATGGAGAAAAAATATATATACGTTTTATCTGCAGAGGCCAAGTACTGGCGGATTTTACATTTGATGTTGTTTTTAAAGCTCCATATTGAAAATGCAGAGTTGTGTTATCTTACATCACCACACTGGGTCTCAGCTGTTGGAGATTTATGCTGTGCCTCCCAGCAACCAATTCTTGTATTCATTTCTCCAAATTGTTGATCCAAAAAAAAAAAAAACCAATTTGCTAGCAAAATAATCTATTTTTCTTTTCACATATTAAATCATAACTTCACTTTAATATCCACAGACTAGAAAGGACAGAAAGCCTTTATCCAAAATCCAATATTCAAGGCCTTTCCAAGCAGTGAGTTAAACCCAGCGATGGCGTATAAAGTGTAGGCTCCCTTGGAGACACTGCAGGCAACCGCTCTGGGTCCAGAAGATTGAGAAATAAAGTTTAGGTTCTAACTTTATCACTCTCCTTCACTGTGCCCCAGGCTCCACTGGCTTTGAGGGACATTGTGGACTTACGCACAGATGTATGGGCTTTCAGATGTTGGTTTGATTACACACAGCCCCCCAACTCACCTGAGTCTTCCCTTCCTTTCGTGACACTTGCGGCTGGTGACATGGTTTTTTGCAGATAACTAAGAGGTTGGGCTTTGAGCCAGCCTTAGGCCTTATTTTCAAGTGAGCACGGCTTTCCTAGCCCACATATTATGTTTTAACTTGCTAGGGCTGCCACAACAAAATATCACAAACTGAGTGGCCTAAACAACAGAAATATATCATCTCACAGTTCTGGAGGCCAGAAGTCAAGATGAAGGTGTTGTCAGGGCCATGTTATCTCCGAAGGCACTAGGGAGGAATGTCTTCCAGGTCTCTCCTAGCCTCTGGTGGTTCCTTGACCATCTTCACTTCAAACTATAGCAATAGTGATCTGAACGGGTACCTCTGTATATTTTGTTGTCTAAATATTTCTGTACCTTTTAGGTTTTCTATCAGCATATGTATTTTTAATCAGAAAAATAACCTTAATGGAAAAACCACGTGATTAGAATTACTGGCTCATTTGCCCAACAGATATTTATTGAATGCCAGGGGAGGCTTTCATGAATGGCATTTCATAATAGTTGACACCTGATTAATGACTAGTTTCTGGCCAGACAAAAAGGTAAGGACAAAGAGTGGTGATCTGGAGGATGAGATGGGAATGACCTTGGTCAGTTTAGGGAGCTGAAAGAAGACCATGACAGCTGAAGCTTCTGAGGAAGAAGAGTGGCCAACATGATGCTGGAGAGGGAAATGAGTTCAGGTCATGCAGAGATTTGATGGTGATGTTAAAGTTTTGAGAAATGGAGGCCAGAATGTCGTTTGAAGGTATTTCTCTGATCTTGTGTAGAGAATATGTGTGTCAGGAAAGCAAGAGTGGATTGTAAAAGGCCAGTTAGAGACTCACTGCAATCCTGGCAAGACATGATGGTGGGCTGCCTGGGTATAGGCAGGTTGACTCTGTCTCTTAAGAGAAGAGAAAACATTTGGGGAGACAGAGTCAACCAAACTGGATGACTGATCATGTACAAGGAATAAGGATGAGGGCGATTATATTAGTCTGTTTTCATGCTGCTGATAAAGACATACCCTAGACTGGGCAATTTACAAAAGGAAAAGGTTTCATGGACTCACAGTTCCATGTAGCTGGGGAGGCCTCATAATCATGGTGGAAGGTGAAAGGCACGTCTAACATGGTGGCAGACATCAGAAGAGTTTGTGCAGGGAAACTTCCCTTTATAAAAGCATCAGATCTCATGAGACTTATTCACTATCATGAGAATAGCACAGGAAAGACCCACACCCATGATTCAATTACTTCCCACTGGGTCTCTCCCACAACACGTGGGAATTGTGGGAGCTACAATTCTAGATGAGATTTGGGTGGGGACACAGCTGAACCAAGTGGTATTGAGAATGACACTCAGACAGCGAGGAAGAGTTCAGGTTTTCTTTCTTTCCTTAATTGTTTTCAATTGTAGAATGGAATTCCTGCTCAATTTAACAAGAAAAACTGCAGAGATACATTAGAAAAAATTGATTATTTTTCCCCCACTTCTGTACTAAACAATGTTAGCAGTGTGATGTAACTCTATTTTGTTCTGTCATATATGTGTATTTGTTGCATTTTTTGTTTTAGTTTTAAACTTGTTGAATATGAATTGCTTCTAGAATTTACAAGTACATACATCAAGTAGAAAATTAGATATATGGGTCTAAAATTCATAAGGGAAGTATATGGGGGGAATATAAATTAGATATATGGGTCTAAAACTCAGAAGGGAAGTATATGCTGGGTTTATAAATTTGGCTGTGTAAATATTACCTAAGCCACAAAGGTAAATAAGAGTGCTGGGGAGAAAATGTTGAGTCACAAAGAAGAAAATCCTGAGGAAATTCAACCTTTAACAGATGAGGGAAGAAGTCACAGAGATAGGAAGAAACCAGGAGAGTAAGCTATCATACAAGCCAAGAGAGTGACAAGTGTAGCAAGAAGGTCAATTACTGAAGAGTCCATTAGAATAAGCAGCAAAGATATTATTATTAACATTAGAGGGCCACATCAGTGGACTGATTGGGGCCAGTGTCAAATACATATGTGTTTAGGAGTAAACAGGAGTTAAATAAGTGGTGTCAAATAAAAAATTGCACCTGACAAAGTTAAACAGGCAAGGAAGACATTATTCAAGGCTATTGCAATAGGAGGGAGAGGGCAGACTTAGTCTGAGCTCAATTCCACTGAAACAAAGTTCAGGAGAGTTTTTAAGTATTGATGTAAGAAAGAGAACACACTTCCTTGTGTTTGCTAATTGGCTTTACCCAAAGGAAGAGTAAACTTTCTCATATCTTTGTGACAGGAAGGTTAACAACTTGGCACAAGGCTGAGGTTAGGCTCCTTCCCTCCCACAGAACCTGGAAGATAGTGGCACTATCTTCTCCATGATTACATTTTAAAGGGATGGCTGCCAGGTCCTTGAGAAAGACGTTCCCAGATTGTAAAACTAGCAGGAGGCTTTTAGAAAGATTTACATCTCAAAGGGATAGTGAAAGAACTTACAAATACAGATTTTCTAAAGCGATTGGTCTAGAAAAAGAGAGGTCAGGGTATGGAATTAGGAACAAGCCTGTCCAAAGTTGATTCCAGCTGAGGGAAATATTAAGGCTGTCTTGGTCAGTGGACGCAGAAAGCACTAACTACCCTTTTGAGAAAATTGTCCACAAATGGGAGGAAAGAGAGTAACTTAAGGGAAATGTGTGCTGGGGAGCTCTATGCTCTTTGTGTGTTAAGTTTAAAGTAGGTAGAATAGGTAGGTAGTCAGAGAGAGAAAGGGAAGTGTTAAAGAAATTGGCCAATTTTAGCTACATTTTACTTAACTTTACCAAATTGGCCAATTTCACCTGGTAGCAATAGGTAACATTAATAAGGAAAATCTCCTGAGAAGGCAGAGGGCATGGGAATCAGAGGATTTATAGAGGAAACAGCCATGATAAGAGATGAGACAGCTCATTAACTACACCCAGCTGTGCATGCACATGGGTTGGTACATTCATTGGCAGGAATTAGAAGTGGTGACTGAGGCCTGGCGCAATGGATCATGCCTGAAATCCCAGCTCTTAGGGAGGCAGAGGCAGGAGGATAGCTTGAGCCCAGGAGTTCAAGACCTGCCTGGGCAATATAGCGAGACACCATTCTCCACAAAAAGGAAAAAAAAAAGAAAAGTGGTGTCTGAGAACTTGTATTTTTTTTCAGTGTAGTTACAGGCAAGGTCACTTGCCCAAGGACTGTAGAGTCTAATGTAGTGGTCTGAGAACAATAAAGAAGACTTGAGAGTAGGGAGAGCAGATCAGAGATGCTCTGATACATGGAGAAGCCAGTTGGAGTGGCCAGATGTGGATTTGGAGTAGTGAGTATTTATCCCCAGAGGTGTGATGTTTCTCCAGAAGCAATCTCCTTAAGAAGTCACGAAGAAGATGCATGGGGTGTCCAAAGCTGGAATTATTTAGAAGAATATTTATCAGGAATATTTAACAACAGGCGAGAGAGACAAAGATGTCTGCACAAATGACCTAGTATCCATAAAAAGCTGTTACAACACTATTATCTGACTACTTATACTGTTACAGATTGAATGTGTTAAAAATTAGTGGATTTTTCTTTTGTATTTTAAATTGTTTTTCACCCCTAGGGAAATGATGAACATGAAGCTGGAGGCCTGAAAGGAGACAAGGTAATCAGATTTTTTTTTTTTTTAGATGGAGTCTTGCTCTGTTGCCCAGGCTGGAGTGCAGTGGCACAATCTCGGCTCACTATAACCTCCACCTCCCAGGTTCAAGTGATTCTCCTGCCTCAGCCTCCCAAGTAGCTGGGATTACAGATATGTGCCACCACTCCCAGCTAATTTTTGTATTTTTAGTAGAGACAGAGTTTCACCATGTTGGCCAGGCTGGTCTTGGACTCCTGACCTTGGGTGATCCACCCGCCTCAGCCTCCCAAATTTATGGGATTACAGGCTTGAGCCACTGCACCTGGCAGTAATCAGATTTTCAAAGTGAATAGAAGGGCCCAGTATTTTATACGGACTTACACATTCCCATGTAGGGGGCGGCCCCCTGGCAGCAGTTGGGTTGCATCTCTGGGAGGGTGTCCAGCCTGCAGTGGGCAGGGGCCTCCGCCTGCCTCCTGACCAGGCAGTAGGATTGGAATCTGCTTCAGGGTCCAGCAAGGACTGCTGAGTAGCAGTTGGCTACAAGAAAGAGAACATATCAAGGGGAAATTACTGTAATAAGATAAATGAAATCAGGACACAAGACTTGTTTTGTAATTAAATGTGAATCCATGTAGGTGGCAAAAACAATCTGAAGACCCCTTTGGCAAAATGTCTCAAGCCCAGGCTCACTATTTTGTGTCTTCCTAAGTACCAAAGCATAAGCTGCCCTGGCAGCCATTTTTGGTGGGGTTTATACTGTCCAGTAGTGGTTTAACCAAATAATTATTTCAAAATAGTTTTAAGATTAAGACACTGATAAATTTCCATTGCATTCCCCTTGTCATTTGCAGGTTTAATTATCACAGCTGTAAAGATGACAGATTTACTTCCCCATTCAATAAGATGTTTCACTCCTGTTTGATTCTGAAATTGTAATGACCTTGGATTCCATGCGAATGTGCCATTGTCAGAAAAAAAAATGCACATTAAATCTACAGGCAGAGATGAGTAGTTTGAAAATACTCTGAGGGAATGTGGCCTGTGAGTGCTACCTTCATTCATTCACCTGTAAAAATTCTCTAGATTGAGGGCAGGGGATTTTGACATGAATCCAAGAAAATATGACTTCTGTGTCTTATAAATCAGTGCAACCAATCCATTCAAAAAGTCGTACACCCATCACCAGAAGTTACTGCTAAAAGATAGTCTCACCAGAAACTAGGAGCTTCTTTTAGATTGATGATTGAAAATGAAATTTTCTGCTAAATAAATAAATAAAACCTTGACATTCTGAAAAAGACATCCAAAAATTGATTACACAGCAATGATAAGTCATCTGTGTGAGTTAGATTTTATTGCTAGTACATTAGCATTATTTCCTGTAACCTAATAGCTAACAGAAACCATACGCCACCATAACAAACGCATTACATTTTAAGCAATGACTTCTGGACATATGCAGGCTAAGGGGAAAAAAAGGAAAAGAAAGCCACAAATCTTGTCACATAGGACAGCTGAGCAAAGAAGAGTGTTGTGACTTTTAAAGTCTTTAAATGATGATTCATTTCTTGAAACAAAACAGCTGGCTTCTGTTTTGCTGTGTTCATTAGGAAACATATGTTACTTAGACATTCTTAAGACCTCACTGATGAGAAATTTGATCCTGTAAAACAGGTGTATTTCAAACTCTAAGGACCTTTTCTATTGCTCAAAATCTTTTCTAATTGCTTCAGAATCTTAAGTAGAATTAGGAAAAGCCAGTGGCATAACTGTTGCCTCCTCTCACTCAAATAAATAACATAGAAGAGTCTACAGGGAACTTGATGCGATACATGATATAAAGAGACACATAAAAAAAACTTTTAAAAATCGTGATTAACAGGAAATTGCCAATAAACAATGCATAAAATAAACAAAAATTACAGGTGGTAGCTCGCACCTGTAATCACAGCACTTTGGGAGGCCAAGGCAGGAAGAACCTTTGAGCCCAGAATTTAGACCAGCCTGGGCAATATAGTGATACCCCATCCCTACAAAAATTAAAAATATTAGCTGGGCATGCTGGCAAACACCTGTGGTCCCAGCTTCCCAGGGAGGCTGAGGCAAGTGGATCACTTGGAGCCAGGAGGTAGAGGCTGCAGTCAGCCATAATCACACCACTGCACTCCAGCCTGAGCAACAGAGCAAGACCTTGTCTCAAAACAACCAACCAAACACAAACATGAGCATAGCAGTTGCTGGAAGAGTGAAATCAGCTCTACCTATGCAAGCCTACTTAGTATCTCTTCTGAATCAATACATTATTTACATATAATACATACATCAATTATAATGTAATTTAATGTAATGTAAGTCACCACAGTGAAAATTTAAAGCTCCATCAGGCTGTTCTCACAGATCTCTGCTTGCACCTGTGGCGAACCCCGGTGCTTCTGAATCCTGGCTGCACATTGGAATCACGTGGAAAGCTTTGACAAAATACCCACACTCAGGCTGCATCCACAGAGACTCCGATTTGGGGTAGGGAGGGGTCGTATCTCTATTTAAAAGTGTTTCAGATGACTCTAATACACAACCAGGGCTAAGAACCACCGAGTAATAGGAAGAGCATGAGCTTTGGGACAAAAAGTTGATTGTGGCATTAACAGCTAGGTCACCTTGGGAAGGCCACTTCATTTCTCTAAGTATGCATTTCCTCATTCACACCATGGGCATAATTGTATCTACACAAAGATTTGATAGAAGGATTAAAATTAAATAAGAGGAAGTTACTCAATAGCACAATAACTAAAACACATATAAAGCCCTCACTAAAGATTTGTTCTTTTCTATTCACCCATATCGATCTTTCCTTCCTCTCATGAGGTCTCATTTAGCACTTTTGAGGATTAATGGTTGTTCTCATTCTTAGCACCTGGTCTTGCTCATCTTTGTATCTCCCACCATAATTTTGACAAAGAAGGGACTCAGTTTGTGCGTAGAATAAAATATTTAACCAGAAGAATAATTAAACACATAAGTGATTCATCATTCCTTTATGATATGCTACTTCTCAATGCACTGACCAGCAAAATAGAATTACTGAAAGAGCCAACCCTTTGGAACCTGACACTACAGTGAAGCACCAGGACAAGCACAAATAGCACTGGAATATACACACCAATCACCCCTGGTTTAGCAGCCACATCCAGTATCAAGAACACTATGATACGGGGAGAACCACGACTTGCAGTAAATGGCCATGGAGACCGTCCACATGACCAGTCTACCAGTGTGGAAATGATGAATGATCCCTGCTCTGTGGCTTGACTGAGACTGACAGGATATGGTGAAGGGATAATGTACTTGCAAGTTTCTTGAGGAGAACTGCTGCTTTATAGAGACAGTAGAACAAAATATCAGAATATCTTAGCACTCCTGAGAAAATAGCAGGTGTCTTGTGGGGAAGACTGTCAGGGAAAAGGTGGAGTCACTACAGCACCAAGCTTTTCAAATAGCATCGAAAGTGTCAAACTGGAGGAGATCACTTGTTTCAACTCATCTCTACAGTGATAAATCACTGAACATTCAATTTAAATAAAAAATGCAAACCCATACGGGTCTAAGGTTCAGTAGAAAATGCTTTTGCTTGCAGAATTTTATGAGGAAAGAGGTCTCTAAGATTTCCTTCCAGCCCAGTGTCATCCAATGACTATGTGGAAAGATGGACTGCAACCCCTTTTTTGCCCCTCCTCTGTTCACCTGTAGAGCAGCTATGAATATACTTACTCTTATTTCACCATGTACATTCTCCTCCCCTTCCCCTTTGATATTGGCAGATTTGATTTTTACAAGCAATTGCTAGACCCCTTCTCAGCTTTCTACTTTTATTTTATTAGGCAAGTCTAACTAGTAAGCATATTTTTCCTTCACACCTATACAATGGAGACTGTAGCACCTACCAGATGGGTAACATGAAGGTCACTCTGTACAACCTAATGCCTATACAAGGCTAATTGTTTATTTTCTCTATCAAACCAACAACAATTTGTTCCTAAATGTATCCCCCAGCTTCTCCCTCTCCTTACCTTGAATATAATTTACTATGTCTAGGAAAAAAATGGCTTCTCTTATAATGTGGTAAGAATAAGACTGATGATACACAGGATGTTTAGATACTATCATAGAAAAAAACAACACTTATGTAGCTTCCTCTGAATTAGGAAAAAGCCTGTATCCAGCACACTAAACTTTAAATTTGATGGATGCTGTTTCAAAAGGCATATTGAATATTTAAATTAAGAATGTGAGTGAATTTAGAGAAAAAAAATAAGCTATGTATATATAGGTGGCATGTAGACATAGCGAATATTACGCAGTTGGGATGTGGATGACTGAACTTTGGGAAACACTGCTCTGGAATATTTATACTGACAGGTCTGCAAATTGGCTTCTTATCCATTTGGTTCCTTGGCTCTCCAACAGGGCCTTACTATTATTAGCTGAAAGCCTAATGGTATAAAAGATTAGTACTGAGGTGAGCCATAAAAACAAACACTTCTTTCCTAGTATCAACTCTCACAGCACAAAATACTTCTGTGACCAAATATGTGAATTTTTCACACACAGCAAGCAAGCAATCAGTTCTGCAACAGACACCAGCTGATTGTCTTCTAATTCCATTCAATTCTGACACTATTTACCTGGTGGTAGCAACAGATCCCACAGATTGAGGGCTCAATCCCACAATACTGCCTTCCACTTCATATGCCAATCGAAAGCCCCATGTTGTTTTATCTGTGCTTTTGACCAACTGGCTATAAATCGGGGTCCTCATGACCCCGTCCACGGCACTAATTTGCTGAAATGGCTCACAGAACTCAGGGACATACTTACTTATGCTCACCAGTTTATTACAAAGGATGTTACAAAGGTTACAGATGAAGAACTGCATAAGGCAAGGTATGTGGGAAGGGGTGCCAGGGTTCCAAGCTTCCATGCCCTCCCTGGTCATGCCACCCTCCAGGAACCTCTAAACTTCAGCTCTACAGAAGCTCTCTGAACCCAGTCCTTGTGGTTTTTATGGAAGCTTCATTATGTAGGCGTGATTGATTAAATCATTTGTCATTGGTGACCAAGTTAACCTTCAGTCTCTCTCCCCTCCCCAGAGGTTGGAGGTGAGGCTGAAAAGACTGTAATCAAGCCTTGGTCCTTCTGGTGACCAGCCCAATCCCGAAGCTACCTAGGGGCTGCCAGCTACCAGTCAACTCATTAACATACAAAAAGACACTTATTGCTTTGGGGATTCCAAGGATTTTATGAGTTGTATGCCATGAAACTGGGACAAAGACCAAATATGTATTTTACAATATTGCTCTCAAGCAGATGGGCTCACTGCCCAGTGTGCACTAAAGCCAATAACTATGGCACTGGCTTTTCAGAAGAGAAAGATTTTATTGCAAAACTAGCCAGCAAAGAGACAGGAATTGGGCTTAAATTTGCCTCCTAGATTTGGGGATTGGGGCAAGTTTTAAAGGATCAGAGGGCAAGGGACGGGATTTAGGGATGTTAGTTTGGGAGGATTTGATTCGAGAGCTTCAAATGTGACCATTTATGGTAAGGTATGTTGAGGCAGATTTTTGCCCTGGATATTCCAGGCTAATGGACCTCCTTGCTTCTGGAAGAGTTCAGGTTCTGGTCATGTCCCGGTCTTCTTGGTTCCACCCAAGGGGAGGAATTGTTGGTTCCAGCTGTTTTTACAAGTCAAAGTTTTTTCTGTTATTCGTGCCTAGGCTGCATGACTTGCAGTTTTGGGCTCTGTTATACCTTAAAGGTAACTCGACATTTTGTTATCAACAGAGTAGGCCCTGTTTGGGCTGGTTCCATAGTTATACTATCGCATGAGGTTTTAAAATTTTAATAAAATTAAGATTAAATTTAACAAAACATATTCCATAAATCTAGAAGACTAATTAATACAAACATGATCTTGTCTATCCATTACAGAAAATCACAAGACATGGATTAGGATATACATATAAAAATAAGCCAAAGATTTTAGGGCTGTGGTGAATTTATACTTGAAGCACTTTTTGGTAGCTGTTTGAGGCTTCATAATGAACAGTTAGGCACATCCACACAGGGGTCAGGATTAGAGATGTTCACTGCAGCCTTGTTTGTGATAGAGAAAAGCTGATTACAGCCGAAGTGCCCATTGGTGGGGCTGAGATAAACCCTGGTTTATTAACATGTTAGAATGCTACTCAGCTGTTATAATGAATGAATGAAATCATATTTATCAATAGAGATGGATATTAAAAACAATGCTGAGTGGAAAAAACAAGTCATAGTATGTTATATATGAGATAAAGCCATTTATGGAGTTTGTTTCAAATATTCGAAATAACATATTGTTTAGATTCCACATATGCAGTAAAAGTACAATAATATAAACTGAAAATATAAATACTAAATTCTTGAGAGTGGCTCCCTCTGGGTGGAAATAGGAAATATAGGGGATTTCTTCTTTGTAAATTTTTAAATTTCTTTCATTTCGGGTACCTGGTGCATGAAAGCTTGGTGTATTCTACTTTATTGTTTTCTTTATTTATTCTTTTGAAGTAAAAAAATAGGCCAGGTAGGCAAAAGCGGCACATGCTCAGAAATGTAATGGTGAATATCATTTTGCAAAAATGCTCTTGAGGTTGGGGGAAAATCAGCATTACGTATCTTCTAGGGACTATGTTTAATTTAAGAATTGTGTAGGTATTCAGAGATCTTGGTAAACACTAAAAGGATGCACAATGCTGAGACTCCTCTGAAGTCTCATTAATGATATAACTCCTTTCTTTAAGTATTACTTCTCAAATTATGTTTTCCAAAAACACTCTTTATATGTCACATATAAATCTCTCTTCAAGGTTTTTGACCAGAACCTCTTAGACATTTCTAAGCTACTGCTGTCACCACATCTACAAGAATGCCTTATTTGCCCACAGCCAATCATCTAAGTAGCATTATAAACCCTGGAAATAGCTGAGAGACTCATTTTGCTTCATATGACTACTGACTCTGCCCACCTAAACAAAGAAAAAAGTGCCTGAAATAAAATAAGTCTGGATTATTGTGCCAGTTAAACAGTCTGATGTCTTTGAGATCACACACAAAAAAATTGGTTTTGGCACACCAGAACAAAATTATCATTTTTCTCCTCTAGATATTCTTTCCTGGAAAAATAATTAACTTTGTTTCACATTACATTTAAGAATCATAATGAAATATATGAATTTCTAAAAGACATGAAGCCATTGTGAAGTACTGACAAACACATTATCATAAAAATAGCCTAAGTAGATTCAGAACTTTGCATTGTCTGTTGGATGCTAACGGATAAATTGTACAGTTAGAAGGAGAGCAAGCAATCATTCTGTATCTGACAGTCACAATGATGCTTCTCTAACCATCTGCAAAATCTCTCTTCTGCTTTGTCTTGAAAGGGTGAAACTGGACTACCAGGATTTCCAGGGTCTGTTGGCCCTAAAGGACAAAAAGGAGAACCTGTAAGTATTTTAGCTTTTGAGGACAGAGGAAGAATATCTAAAAAACTGGATTAAAAATATGTTTCCAAATCAGCCCCCATTCCACGTACCTTGGCTGATCCTGTCATGGGAAGCAACAGATCAGATCTTCAAGCAAGTACTAGCTGTGTTAGGCACTAAGTCTTTTACATGCATTTACTCACTTAATCCATAAAAAAGTTCCATAAGGTTGTCTGTTATCACCTGCACACTTCAAATGATGAAAGTAAGGCATAAAGAGGTTAAAAAACTTTGCCCAAAGTCACACAGTACTAAGCACTGG
Source organism: Hylobates moloch (assembly GCF_009828535.3). Classification (NCBI taxonomy): domain Eukaryota; kingdom Metazoa; phylum Chordata; class Mammalia; order Primates; family Hylobatidae; genus Hylobates; species Hylobates moloch. Next base: position 93,769,384 of record NW_026652277.1, on the reverse strand, counting down.
AGCTGTGAATCACACCTAGGTGAGCTGATTCTAGAACCTAAAGTTTAAAATCACAAAGCTCCTCTGGTGTAACTAAACACTGCAGCTAAAATAATAAAATCAATGTATCAAAAGACTAGTACAAATTTATCCAAAAGAAATTGGAAACACATCTTTCTGCTCAAACAACTGTTCTCAGTGTACCTTCTGAAGTTATTTTTCTTTCTTGATTTTTGTATGATCAAAGTGGCTTCCCAACCACTTTTCGGTATTAGTGTGGCCGGTTTCTTTCAAAATGTAGTTATTTTTATGGGGAAAAAAGAAAAACCCTACAGTATCATTTATATTCAAATAGGACCACCTAAAGGGATTAGAGAAATCATAGGTACAAAAAATGACTTGTTTTAATGCTTCTTTTAAAAAAGCAGTTTTCAAGAATCAGTGAGAATCAGGCTTAACAAATGTTTCATCTTTGTTTAAAAAAAAGTAATACATTTTATTAAACCACTCTACCCCTTTCTTTACGGGAGTGAATAAAGGATATTGGTTTATCAGGGGATAAAACATGAAGAGGTCACTAAATTGCCTGCATGACAAACAGAAACATTATTTAAAGTATTCAGTGTTACAAAGCCAAATTTTCCCTATGCTTCAGCTTTAAAAAATTAACAATGACAGTAATTTTTGCAGCTTTCGCATCAGTCTGTGGCCTATGTACCCCAGTTCTTCTACCTTCGGGAGTTGTGCTTGCCCTCAGTATTCAGTTCAAGCCTTCTTACACAACTACAGGATTTGGCAGTCTTTAATGAGGTTCTCCAACTGAGTGTTTCCAATAATGTCTGGAAAATCTCATGTCTCAGAAATCCAGCCTGGTGGATGCCCCTGGTACCTGCCAACTCTCTAGGTGCTCCACACTTGGAGGTTCCTCTTACCATCTCTTAACTGCTTCTCTAGGTCTCCACTGTCTTCCCTCCAAACCTGAACACGGACACCAACCTTCTCTTAATTTCCACATGATGTATGGAGGACCCTGCAGTAAGATTTATAAAAATTTTACTGGAAAATCAAGGATTTTTAGAGCAGAAAGGAGAAACTTTCAGTGAGTTAGAGCGGTGCTTCTCAAATGTGAACATGCACTTGAATCCCACTGATTCTAAGTCAGTAGGTTTGGAAGCAGGACCAGAGAGTCTGTGTTTCTCATAAGCTCTCAGTAATGCTGGTGCTATTGGTCTCTGGACCACACTTTAAGCAGCCAAGGTTGAAGGAGTTCATAGTTCCTAGGAGTGATAGGCCTTGTCCTCCTGCAGGGATTTCCTCTGGCTTTCTTTCCTACCACTGACATTCAAGGGCAGTCCATGTATCTCGTGGGGACTGCCTTTAGCCCTGTTTTCCTTAACTAGAGCTTCTTTTCCTCCTAACTCTTCTCCGTACCAGGTCCCTATTCATCCCTTAATTATCCCACCACCCCATACATCTTTACTTGCCGCCTTCCCCTACCCCTACATTAAAACAACACAAATTTTACATTATTACGGAGAGCAGTTTAGCTTTTTATGGTCTCAACCTTTCTATTCCAGAACAGGATGTAGACTTTACTTTGCATAATAATCAGAAGGCCCAAACAGAAGAGTAGTGTTCATTCAAAGGTAAATTCTGAACCACTGATCCCGAATGGTAACTAAAATGGTAATTTTCCCCCACCATAGGACATTAAGAATATGGTTTGATGTGTAACACATCAGAGCTAAAATATACTTAAGACCACCTAGTTGAACCCCATGATTTTATAGATAAAGAAATGGGGGCTCTAAAAGATTAAGTGACTTGCCTCAAATAGTAGCCATTGGAGCCAGGACTAAATATCAAGTATCTAGACAACTAGGCTTCCGGGTTTTTCTCTTTTTTTTTTCTCTTTTATAACCAGTTACTTTAGTCAATGTGGTCACTAAACTTTACAGTGGCTATAAATAAGCAATGACATGAGCAGTGTCATATAAGCAAAAACAAGCAGGGAAATAAGAACATAAATAAAGCCTTGATCTAATATATAGAAATTAGCCACTATTAAGATATTTCATCATGTTGGGTAGATATGGGTATATAGTTGTCCCTTGGTATCTGTGGGGGATTGGTTCCAGGACTCTCAGAGGATACCAAAATCTGAGGATGCGCAAGTCCCTAATATAAAATGGCCTATTTTTATTTGCATATCACCTATGCATTCTCCTGTATACTTCAAATCATTTCCAGATTACTTATAATACATAATAAATGTAAGTGCTATGTAAATAGTTGTTATACTGTATTATTTTTAAAATTTGTATAATTTTTATTGCTGTTTTATTTTTTATTGTTTTTCTTTTTCAAATACTTTTTATCCACAATTACTTGAACCCATGGACACAGAACTTACAGATATGCTTAACCTCTTCAAGTCATTTTCATTAAAGTAAAAATGAAAACTAGAAAACTATTTTTAAAATAATGAGTTTGTATATTTAAGCACACAATTAACCAACTGGAAGAATTCAAATGAATGTCTTTCCATTCAACATTTTTATCAATTTCTTGCTGTCACTCCCATTTCACATCCAGTTGGATGTGTGTGTGTGTGATCGTTTTCTATGTGAACTAGGCAATAGGAAGCTTTGGCCTTGGGCAGCATTCCAATTTGTCAGCCACTTGGGATTTTATAAATGATATTAGAATGATTAACTCATTGTTCATTTGGGAATATAAAGGAGTTTTTAAATTAATTATCGTATATTTCCTTTAAGCTGCAAAGGCAGACTGTGTGACACTCCGGGTATTTTTAGAGATCTGTTTGCAATGGGGATCTGAGTTTGGCCTGTAGGGTTTATCCACACCCAGGTTTGGAGAGTTTATTTCTAAGAGTGTTTAATTTTATTTTCTACCCCTTCTCCTTAGGGAGAGCCTTTTACAAAAGGAGAAAAAGGAGATAGAGTAAGTAGATATTTTTTATCACTACCTTGGGTTTTCTACTTCATTGATTTGTTTCTCTCTGATTTTCTGGTATGTTTACTTTGGAGTCTAATAGATTTGATTAAATAAGGTCCATGAGCATTTTACTTTTTCCTCTGTGATTTTTAACTCTTTTATTTTGATAAATAAGAAATTTTAAGCCTTGTTAACTGTTGCCATGCAAGGAGACTTCAACATTGGTTTGAGTTTTTTAATACATTGTTTAACCAATTACTAATAGTGATTGGACATGAATGTTATACAAGACATCCATGTAGGATATCAAAAATATAAAATTAAAATAAAAGATACATTTTTTTCCAAAAATTCTGTTAATGGCACAAAGTGGATTTATCACATATATTAATAAGTCACAGAAAATTAAAAAAGCAAACGTGTTATAGCCAGTATCATCCTCTTTTGTATAACCTTAATTTTGTTGTGATTTTTTTTCATTAAGCACATATAACTAACCATTAAGCACATATAACTAAAAGTAGAATCACCAACACATATTACCTTAAATTCTACTTTCCCTCATTCTTTCTCTGAAGTTTTAATTCTCTGGAACATGAGATTAGTTGGTGGCAAATTATAACTATGTCAGCTAAGTAGAGAATGCAGTGATTGCTAATGGGACATGATAATTACGGTGTCAAAAATGGCATTGGGGGAAAAATTATTATAACAAAGAAATCAAGACAGTATTATTTATTAGTAGTAAGTATTTTGAATCATACTTTAGAATGAACTCTCCTTGATTTTATTGTGTCTTCCATAATTTCCCTTTTAATTGTATGTTAATTAGTAGAAAAGTATCAGAGATGTCCATTTCCATCTGAATTTAAGAATTACCCTTATAGTAATTATTTTATTTACAGGGAGAACCTGGGATAATAGGATCACAGGGAGTAAAGGTAATTTCCTGGCGTTCTTCAATTTCATCTCCAACCTTAATGAGATTATAAAAATTAAAACAACATTGATCTTTCCTTCCCCCCATGTGTTTAGGGTGAACCTGGAGATCCTGGATCCCCTGGTTTAATGGGAAGTCCAGGACTAAAGGTATATAAGAAATAACTAAGATTTCTTGGGAAATAATTTGGGAATTATAGCCATTCTGTGTAAAACAGGGTGCTTTGGTGTGCCACTCATTTTCTTCGCAAATGCTCTCCGAGACTTTATCCTGTTTCCATGGTGATTTTCCCCACTGGCTGCATTTGTGACACACATAGTAACTGTCTTTTGGTTCACAGTAGGATTTCTATACTCTTTTTCAGAGCATATTCACAATAGCATCCCTAAAAGCTTTAAGAGTAAACAATGTGAGCTAAATCTATGACCTTGAGCTATATTCTTAAAAGGAACAGAATTCAAGATTCAGTTTCTAAACCAAAATTATGCAACCTTGAGAGTGTCCCAAGAGAGCAGCTTTTGGAAGATTCAGGAGAAATTAATGTGGTGTACTCCCAGACAATGGGTAGGGCAAGTTACCCAGTTATCACCTGCTGGTGAGAACACATAAATTAAAAATATCTGGAAACTATCTTGGTAATCCCAAAGCACATTTCAGTATTATACAGATACAGTGGGAAAGTGGGATGGTGGAAAGTTGGTCTTCCTATACATGAAGATCACACTATTCTTTACAAATACTCAGGTATAATCTGTCTTTTTTCTTCTTTTTTAGCAAAGCTAAAGCATATACCACCTTTTGTTTTAGGGTCAGCAAGGATCTGCAGGCTCCACGGGACCCAGAGGACCGCCAGGAGATGTTGTATGTATAATGTCTTTGATATTTCTGAAATTGAAATTGAGAGTAGGACATGTTTTTTACAAACATCAACATCTGTTCAAGTAACTGAGTTATCCCTCATTTTGCAAAGACATAGGTCATCTATGCTACTAAAACTGATCATACCTAATGTCAGGAGCTATTGGGAAGACTAGACCCTTCATATAATCATGTGAGGTCCTTTTGAGTATCATTAGCCTAATAAATTGGTTTTTGGAGCTCAAGTTAATTAAATTGTCATTTTAGACATGCTTGTCAGTGCTGTACCAGCAGTAGAGGAGATTGGAAATGTCAAAAGAAATAAAGAACACCAAAGAGAAAGCAAACATTTTCAATATTCACAGTTTTTAGTTCAAGTCTCCATCTAAGGAAGACATTTCCAAAGCTTCTATCGTTTTCTAGCAAAAGCCTTCCAAAAAAAGCAAGTCTTTTAGCTAAAAGTATGTCTGGAGGAAAATCGACAGATTGCATTATAACCTAGCTTTAGTGGACTTAAAATATTCAATACACCTTTCTATTCATTATCCAGATCAGCTTTTTATTCCTTGGACAACCTTCTAGCCTTCTGACAACTTGGGAGCTGCGAGCTCTCCATCAGTTCACAACTGAGCAAAATAAGAAAAATCCTTGGCCATAACTCCTTGGAGACTGATCACTATCTGACCATGGTTAGAGTTCCCTCCAGGCAACTCTTAGGATCTCTCCTTTTTTCATGCCCTGGGAACAGCCCCTTAACCTCACGTTCTGTTCTCCATGCTCACCGCTTGAGCCTCTCCTGTCTATTGGTCGGTGCACATATTCTGCTTGGTACTTTGAATACCCAGTTTATAGAGCAAAGCTTTTTATCACTCCCCTATGCCAAGTAATGGGCCACTGTAGATAAACCTAGTGGACAGATCTTATGAAAAGAGAGATAATCCTGGTGGCACAAGTGGAGCCACAATGCTCAAAAACTGAGATTAAGTGATAGTGGCCAGAGCTATAAAAAGAACAAAATCAAAAGGGAAAGAGCCACTGTTTCTAAAACATAGTAAAAATATATTTTTCTAGTTGCCCTAGAGTCCTTTGGAATCATTATGTGATGCTGCCAACCACCATCCTTCCTCGATGGCAATAATATGGGTGAAACATTCGGTTCAACTCGACTTTAGTTTCTTTCCTATGGCATCCAGGTGGCTTCACTTGAAACAACAAACCACGTAGAATCACTAATATTTTTCCAGGTCTTAAAGGCCAAAATCAATCCAACTCCTTCTATTAATAGGTTGTATGTTAAAATTCTGTTCTCTTGACAGAGATTCACAGATATAGGGAAATGTTATTATAAGAGATGTTCTCATTACTCTTTCCTATTAACCCTGAGTTTTCTAGGGATTGCCAGGAGAACATGGTATCCCAGGAAAACAAGGCATTAAAGGAGAAAAGGTATAGTTTACATTTTCCTCATTTTATATGTTAAGTAGATAGGAGGAAGAGACAGAGGATCATAAGGGAGATGAAAGGACAGCCCAGGGCTTCTGGGATTGTGCAGATTGTGCACATTAACTACAATGTAAATGGCACCCCCTAGAGTTGTGCATTTGGCAGCCCTGGTTCTGGCACAGGAATGCCATGTGACAAAATGAACTGACAGATGAAGATATTAGGAGTCTGAAAGTCAAGCTCAGTTACCAATTCTGGTATAAACCTAAGAAGTCTCTTAATCTTGCAGGATCTGTTTCTTGATATCTACATGGAAACAGTGCATTAACGTTGAACAATTATTGGAGAGTAACTTAAAGAAAACATAAAGATCATCTATAGAAATTTATTAATAGATATGCCCTTTTGTGCATATATATATACACACACGCATGCATATGTTTCATGATACTGCTAACATAACTAACTGCAAAATTTAAATGCACTGAACAGGCATGAATTAGGTACTCAATAAATATTGTTTAGTGAGTTGGTGAGTGAGTGAATGAATGAAGTTTGACTGGCTATGATGACAGCTTAAAACAATGGAAACCACTGCCTCCTCACTTCCCACCATGAACCTGAGCATCAAAGTAAGAATCTTACCTTGTTTTCCACAGGGAGATCCGGGTGGGATCATAGGCCCTCCCGGGCTTCCAGGTCCAAAAGGTGAGGCTGGTCCTCCAGGGAGAAGCCTGCCAGGGGAACCAGTAAGTATTAGCCCTTTTGTTAATATTTTTCTTGCAAGTTCATTAATTACTACTTGTGGGTTCCTAGTTTCAGATCACAAGTATGGGAATAAGTTTAGGTCTGCAGAAAAAAGGAAAAAAGAACTTAAAACAGAACTACCATTTGACCTAGCAATCCCACTACTGGGTTTCTTTTCCCAAAAGAAAATAAATAGTTCTACAACAAAGACGCATGTATTCGTATGTTCATTGCAACTCTATTCATGGTAGCAATGACATGGATTCAACCTACATGCCCAACTACAGTAGCCTGGATAAAGAAAATGTGATACATATAACCATGGAATACTATGCAGCCATAAAAAGGACAAAATCATATCCTTTGCAGCAACATGGATATAGCTAGAGGCCATTATCCTAAGCAAATTAATGCAGGAACATAAAATGAAATACTACATGTCCCCACTTATAAGTGGGAGCTAAACATTGGTTGCACACCAACATAGTAGAGATGGGAGCAAAAGACATGGGGGACTACTGATGGGGGAGAGTTGAAGGGAGGCAAGGTTGAAAAACTGTCAGGCACTATGCTTATTTCCTTGGGTAGTGGGATCATTCATACAATAAACCTGAGCAACATGCAATTTACTCGTGTAATAAACCTGTACCTGTACCCCTGAACCTAAAATAAAAGTCAGGGGGAAAAAGAAATATTCATCTATTCATCTTATTCTTTCTTTTTTTTTTTTTTTTGAGATAGGGTCTTAATCTGTCACCCAGGCTAGAGTGCAGTGGTCCAATTATGGATCACTGCAGCCTCCACCTCCAGGATTCGAGTGATCCTCCCACCCCAGCCTCCTGAGTAGTGGTGACAACAGGCACACACCACCATGCCTGGCTAATTTTTATATTTTTTGTATAGATGGGGTTTCACCATGTTGTCCATGCTGGTCCTGAACTACTGAGCTCAAGCGATCTGCCCATCTCGGCCTCTCAAAGTGCTGGGATTACAGGCATCTTATTCTTTAAATCAGAGATAAAATCTCTTAAAAGTTTGATAAGCAAAGGGCTTTCTTCTGAAGAAAATATACATGCATACAACATTTTGCTTATGATTTTGGAGATTCCTAGGTCCCCTGAATCCTAGGCATGAATTCTGTAGAGATCTATGAATCCCAGTCAGGTACACTGGTTTTAAACCATAAACCTTCCTAGGGCAGTATTGTAAAACAGAAAAACTACCTGAAATTTCCCTTCCAGAGGTTTTGCAGGTATCACCATGGTTTGTCATTTGCAGAAAATGTCTTTGTGACCCAGACTATTCCCACGACATTGAAAACTGGACTGCTGGAAAATCTAAATAACCAATGTTTTTAAAATATGTTTTACATGCCTTTGTTTTTCATCTCCTTTGAACTTTTTATGTATTAAATAATAATAATATTTCTCAATATCAGGTGCCTCATTTTATAAATAAAAATCTTTTATATTTTAAAGCAACTATACAAAATCTGTAACATATTGGAATTTTTACTCCCTGTTCCTTATTCTTTTATAGAAAAAGATTTATTCAAGTAAGATGAAGAGTGATGAAACATATTTTAGTTATAAATTCTAATGTGTTTACAACCTTTCTAGAAGAAGATACGTATTCACATTTTTTTTCTTTTAGGGATTAGATGGAAGTCCTGGAGCACCTGGTCCACGTGGACCAAAGGTATACAAATATTATAGTTAATTTTTAAGGAATTAATAATTAACAAAATATAGCAGAAAAATTTATGTGTCTTGAGCCTTGCACTAACAGAAGCCTTTCATTTCACAGGGTGAAAGAGGACTTCCAGGTGTTCACGGTTCCCCAGGGGACATAGGCCCACCAGGGGTAGGAATTCCTGGTAGAACAGTAAGTGAAATTCATTCGAGTCCTTGTTGATTCCAATATTGTGAAACAAAATCCAGTGTCAAATTTTAACAAGGAGAAAAGAATAGAAAGGTCAGAGGAGGAAATACAAATAAACACTATCCAGAGAGGACTGATGGGCATTGAGGTTGTATCACTTAAGCACAGAGACAGTACCCACTGTTTGTTTATTAACTTACAGATGCTGGTCACACATACACTAAGTTTGGATTAGAAGCAGTCATTTAACCCTTATACCTCTATTCTATATATTAAAAAGCACAAATACATGTTTGTAAGATTTTAAGAATGCCTAATATTAGGTCATTATATATTACAGCTTGTTTTTAATTAAGTTAAAACAAGAAATTAATATTTAAACTGGATGGAGTATGCATAAGTGAAATGACACCAAAAAGGTCTGAGTAACGTCTTCAGAGTGAAGAGACAGTGTTTTCAATGGTAAAAACAAATAATGGGAAGTTTTTAAAGTATTTAAACTATAAAGACAGAGCCTAGAACAGCCCCTATTAATAATGACCACTATATCCACACTTGTAGATCAAATAATAATAAATGTACAATTTTCATTTACTATGAAAAGACATAAAAGGTTTTCGAACAAGAAAAGTGGAAATAAATGGTTATTCTAATGACATTAATTTAGAAAATTGGTCTGTGTGGTGTAATAGAAAAACTAACTTTTTTCCTATTCTGCTGTTAACATTCAACATAAATACAATTCTGACACCAGATATGTGGGGGTTTTTTTTCCCCTACTCATCAATTTCCCAATGGACATCAACTGGATGTTCTATTAGTCAATTCATGTCTGACACTGTCTACCTGGAGTTAAGAGTCAGATCCCACAGGTTAAGGGCTCCGTCCCACAAAACTGACCCCTACTTCAGAGGCCAACTGCATGTCTGGGCCTTCATGACTTCTGTCCAACCAGCTATAAATTGGGAGCTTCCATGACCCCCCACCTCAGGTTCTATAGTTTGCTAGAGTGGTCCACAGAATCAAGTAACGCTTTCTTACATTTACTGGTTTATTATATCAGTAAAGGATATGATAAACGATACAGCTGAACGGTCAGAAGAAGAGATACAAAGAGAGAGGTCTGCAAGGGTCCCTGAGTGTAGGAGCTTTGGTCCCACGGAGTTGGGGTGTGTCACTCTCCTGGCACGTGGGTGTTTTTGCCAGCCTGGAAGCTCTCTAAACCCCATATTTTGGGATTTTATGGAGGCTTCATCATGTCAGCAAGATTGATAATTAACTATATTTCCAGCCCCTCTCCCCTCTTCAGAGAATGCGGGGTGGGCTGAAAGGCCAAGCTTCTAACTGTGGCTTGGTCTTTCTGGTGATCAGCTCCTATCCAGGAGCCCACCAAGAGTCACCTCATTGGAACAAAAGACTCTCCTGTCACCCAAGAAACCCAAGGGATTAGGAGCTCTGTGTCAGGAACCGGGGCCAAAAAACAAGTATTAGAACAGAACTTTATGTTAGCAACCTATTGTTAAGGAATTTACGAGGGTTTGGGGAGCTCTGTGCCAGGAACTGGGGACAGAGACCAAATATTATTTTATCACAATATCACATCCTTATATTGAAGTTATCATGAAAAGTTAAAAGAAAGCATAAGTAGTGAAGGGTTATGTTGTGAATGAGGGCTGTCTGATTTGCCAGGGCAAGAATGTAAAAGACCATTGGAGATGGAAATTAAACCAAGTGAAAACTTGTATCAGAAAATTATTAGAGGCTGGGCCTGGTGGCTCACGCCTGTAATCCCAGCATTTTGGGAGGCCAAGGCAGGTGGATCACTTGAGGTCAGGAGTTTGAGACCAGTCTGGCCAACACAGTGAAACCCCATCTCTGCTAAACATACAAAAATTAGACAAACGTGGTGGCGGGCGCCTGTAATCCCAGCTACTCAAGAGACTGAGGCAGGAGAATTGCTTGAACCCAGGAGGCGGAGGTTGCAATGAGCTGAGATTGCACCACTGCACTTCAGCCTGGGTGACAGAGTGAGACTCTATCTCAAAAAAAAAAAAAAAAGAAAAAAGAAAAGAAAATTATTAGGGAAGTGATGGTGGTTGAGGAAAAAATCACTCAGGGACACAGGATAAATAGAAAGGGAGGAAAAAGTAGCTTTGGCAAGAGCAGTGATATGAATATTTATTTATTTAAATAAGAAAGGAAAAATCAGTGAGCAGTTACTGAAGTTAACTGCTAAGAAACCAGCTCTTGACTCACTTAGGTTGAAAATTCCTCAAACAGAAGTTCTTAGTTACCTAAGAGCGGTACAACTACCATCATTGAGTTCCCTGATAATCTCCCAGCCTCATTTTATTTATCCCAAATTCTAATTTTCTAAAAGTAGAAAAAAATCACTGATTCGTGTTTTGCCTCCTACTCCCATCACTGAACACTGGTTCTGGTGATTTCTTCCAAGAGATAAATGACACAAAGTTGAAAGCAGAAAAGAAAAGAATCCCCGAACCAGTTACCCCTGTGGGTGGTCAGTTTCTGACAGGTGGAATCTGGATGCATTCTTTGTGCCCTCATGAATGTGCAGTGACAGATTATGGTAATGAGATAGATGTCCCAAATCCCTGAGCAAAATCATGTTGATGTTTCCAGCAACAGGTATTGATTAAGTATTCACCTACGACCTGAAAGTCTTGGCCCACTTTGCAGTTTTCCACGTGTGTACGGTGGCAAACCCTTTTGTTCCTCTAAGTAAACTACAATGTTTAGTCTTTTATGTCACTTGGATAATTTATGGACATTCTGGGTGGAATTTTAATAAGAAAATCTCATTTGTACTTAGGGGTCCCAAGGACCACCTGGAGAGCCAGGTATTCAGGTAAGCTACTTAACTAATTTTTTAGCACAGCAAAGCCAGCTTGCTTACTTGGGGGAAATGACTGAAAGAACATCCTCATAAGTAATTGTCTTTATTTCCCTCCTTTTCTAGGGTCCTCGAGGTCTCCCTGGGTTGCCAGGAACTCCAGGGACTCCAGGGAATGATGTAAGGACTTTCTTTATCTACCCTCCCCCATTTTAATCTGCACCTGTGCCACGTGCAAAGATTGAACATGGATACCTCTGTTTTCAGGGAGTTCCAGGGAGAGATGGAAAGCCAGGCCTGCCAGGCCCCCCAGGTGACCCGGTATGTAGACAGACCTTGTCTGATTTATATATCTTAAATGCACCCAGAAGCCAAACAGCCTACCAAGCAAGTTTTGCTGTCCAAACTAATTAGAATGCTCGGTGACTGCTTGGTGATTTTGTTTATCCCCATTATTTTGTTGAGGGAAAAAAAATTCAGGCTGGTTCAGCATTTCTGTGTGTGTGATGAATACTTATTTCCTAAGGGTATAATTCAACTGTACAATTTTGCCCCAGGCTGAGCCTTGGCGTATAATGTCTCGATCCCATTGAAAATTGAGATAAAATATATTGCCACGATTTCTATTTTTTCTAATGCTAGTGGCTAAATGAATTTCATTTTTCTAAATGATATTTTGCAGATAAGTTGCCTACAATATGTTATAGATCCATTGATTCTGTAGTTTTAAAATGTTGTGATGATTAAATTATGAAAACTGGCTTGAGTAGGCTCTTAGAAAAAGGGTTTAGGCACAAATGTGTGTTTCAAAGTTTTATTTTAGGTTAAACCTTGCTTTGAGCAACAGTGAAACCCCTTTAAATAGCCTCAGACTCGGCAGTTATAATTTGAGAGGCCATATGGTACATGACATTGTATTGAGTCTTGTATAATAAAATCCAAATCTGGCTTCTCAGTTCTAAGCCTCACAAATCCTTTGTACCTCTCACAGTGTTTGAGCCTTATGTGCCTTTGTAAGCTATGCGTGGAGGCATATTTTGGCATTACTTTAACACCACTCTTGAGTGAATCACTTGCGCATTTTTCTGGGAATCTTGCAAAAACGTTACTTGGGTTTACATAGTGTCTCTCTGAAAGGACATCTTAAGACATGTGGCCAAAATGTGGCCCAAGTTCCTTCAGTGTTTGTCTTGCCTATCACTTAAGCCAACTGTAGGTTCTTTTGAACTTCCATGAGAAATAACTTTAAGGCAAACTTATCTGGTACTTTACATATTTCTCAACAGCCTGATAATGTGTTCGCCAGAGGAATGATTTCCTTTTAATAAATAATTTATCTTTATGTACTGTTTAAAACCAATAATATACCAGGGATGGCATAAAGGTTGCCATGAAACTATAAAATAGGGATGCACAGTCAAAACTATGACATGTGTGTTTGCACATTCAAGAGAGAAGAATAGTGAACATTTTTCAAAATTTGTTCTGAATTCTATCAGTGCCATGTGCACATTTCTCGATACAAAACATAATGTTAAGCCAGTGATTCTAAAGTGAGACACCAGAAGCTTCATGGCATTTTGAGGAAAAATGTCTACATTATACTATATGTTTATATTGTATTGTGTTCATATATAAATACATATATTTGGTTTTATCTTCTTAACCACAGATTGCACTTCCTCTCTTGGGAGACATCGGTGCTTTGCTCAAGGTACTCTATTGCTATGTAAGAAACTATATGTTAATTTCTAGGAAAAATCAGAAAGAAAAATATTTAGCAGAAATTGAGTCAATTACTTAGCTGGAACTACAATTCGATTTTTAAATGGCAGGACATCTTTAAGATAGGAAAATAAACATGTATTTTATATATCTTGTGCCATTTATCCTAATTCTTTCGCTGTCTTCTTCTTCTTTACCAGCCTCTCATTTTGGGTGGGGCAGGGGTGGAGGGTAGTGGGTAGAATAGTTATGAATTGGCTACAGGGAAGGAATTATGTCATTTGCACCCTGGAGTAGATTATTCTCTCCTCTGGAGGAACATCTTTCTCTTAATGGGTGTTGACTCACCCTGGCTCACTACTGTGAAACCTAATCCTTCTCACTATATCTGGCCTGGTCATTCCCAAGATGAAAATCAGTGCTGCTCTATAAATAGCCACTTACAAGGCTGAATTTTGATGTCATGGGATTTTACAAAATTCCACAGTCAGCAAGTGCCCTAATACCTGTTACTCTGTTCAATAAAAATCACCTCTACCTATTATCATCTCAGGGAATTAGTCTTGCTACCTCTTCTTTTTTTTATCTCTCTAACACTTCCCCGTATTTTATCAGTAAAACAGGTAGGGGGGGATGATAATGCCACATATGTAAGGGTATGTATTTGCATGTTTCTGCCTGGTATGCTAAGATTGAGTGAGGCCACATGAAAATCAGGCCCTTGACTTCATACTCAAACACAGTGTGTTGTATCTGTCTTTGTATGAATGGACGTTGTGTATGTGTACACACACGCACGCACACACACACAGACTATAGTTATATATATACATAATTTAGTTTGTATTTCTGGCATTTAGCCCAGTGATTTACACAATTATTTGCACAATAGTAAGCAGGCAGAAATATTTGTTTAATTTAATTCAAAAGACTCGAGTTCTAGCATATACATTTGTAAGGTAGAGTTTTGAGAATAGATATATAAACATAAGTGTAAATATTAATATAAATATAAAAATATATTAAAGAAGTTTCTAAGACCTTCAAAAGCCAGCAGTTTTTATAAGCCCGAGAAGAATATTTGTGGGGATTTCAGGAAAATCTTATATTTATTGAGTTAAAATTACATGCCAGTCAATATACCACTTTACTTATATCATCTTATTTAATTTCCGTAATAATCTTATGAGTTCAGGCTGTTGCAGCATTCCCACTCTATAGATGAGATACCTGAAGTTCTCAGCAGTTAAGTAACTTTTTCAGAGCCATACGGCAAGTAAATGTAACATTAACACAGGAACATAGGTCCTCAGACATTAAGTCCTAGATTCTTTATAAGACAGTGGTGCTGGAAATAGCAGGATTGCCGGAGTTATATCATTTCAGAATACTTAGGGTTCTTTAAGGATGAGAAACTTGTATGCTTTAGTAGAAATGAATATACTGGCAGAATATGGGATCTCACAGAACAGATAAAAGGACCATGAATAGGCTCTGACGGGAAGTGGAATCAGGGCTCTCAGAAGTGGAACTAATTGACAATCTCGCCCGGGAATCATCCCTCTAATGAATGTGCTCTGCCGTTGCTCCAGTCCCTACATCATTTCACTAAGGCTCTGAGTCCATAACGAGCAGGACATCCTGACTGATAGTCTCCACAAACTGTATACAATAGAAGAAAGGGGAGGTATGTAGTTTCCCGAACAAAATCCAAATACAGGAATTTAGACTGTGGGTTGGATCTGTCAGGCCAAGGTAATAACATCATGTTAAATCCTGATCTTGTTATCCTATATGTTAACACTATCTCTCTCTGCCTTGAGTCTTTAGCCAATTTAATCATCCTGCTTTCTGTTTGCAAAAATATCTTTGATTAAAGTGTTAAAAAGAACTGGCATAATTACAGGCACCTTCAAAGGCCTTCTTCTAGATTAATCAGTGTATCAATCCCTCTTTGAATGACTTTATGTATTGGTTAATAATTGATGCATCTTTATTCTTTCCATGAGAAAATCTTAAGACATTTTTCCAAGAATGTTAACAAAACTCAGTTATTTAAATTTGCCATTCTGGTAACCCTAACCCAAAGAAAATGAAGTCAGTTTCAAATGACTCTTAAAAATTATATTTATCATAATGATTATTTTTTAATGTTTTACTAAAATAGGCTATTGAATAATCTATTCTAACATGTTGCTCCATATTGATATGCCAAGGTTTTGCTCCATATTGAGATGCCATGTTTGTGTCTGCAGATCATTATCTTTTTCATACTTTTTGAAATCCTTTTGTTTTTCTTAAGTTCTCAAGTGTCTCTTTATCTTTATAGTTTTTCAGGTGTCAGTAATAGTTCTATAAATATATATATTTAACTCCCCTGCCAACACATTATCCCTGTGAAATAATCCAGGTGGTAAAATTCATCTGGGAAACATTGCATATAACCCTAGTTCCCTTTTATATATTCAGACTCTAAGAAAGACCACCATGAAGAGAGCTGTTTAACCCAGCATTTTTTTATATACTTTAAGTTCTGGGGTACATGTGCAGAACGTGCAGGTTTGTTACATAGGTATACATGTGCCATGGTGGTTTGCTGCACCCATCAACCCATCATCTACATTAGGTATTTCTCCTAATGCTATCCCTCCCCTACCCCTCCAACCCCTGACAGGCCCCAGTGTGTGATGTTCCCCTCCCTGTGTCCATGTGTTCTCATTGTTCAATTCTCACTTATGAGTGAGAACATATGGTGTTTGGTTTTCTGTTCTGGTGTTAGTTTGCTGAGAATTATGGTTTCCAGCTTCATCCATGTCCCTGCAAAGGGCATGAGCTCATCCTTTTTTATGGCTGCATAGTTTTCCATGGTGTATATGTGCCACATTTTCTTTATCCAGTCTGTCATTGATGGGCTTTTGGGTTGGTTCCAAGTCTTTGCTATTGTGAACAGTGCTGCAGTAAACATACATGTGCATGCATCTTTATAGTAGAATGATTTATAATCCTTTGGGTATATACTGAGTAATGGGATTGCTGTAACCCAGCATTTTTTAGATGATTTGCCTCATGTATTCATCAGGGTTCTCTAGAGGGACAGAACTAATAATATATATGTATATATGAAAAGGAGCTTATTAAGGAGAATTGACTCATGCGATTACAAGGTAAAGTCTGACAATAGGCTGTCTGCAAGTCGAAGAGCAAGGAAGCCAGTAGTGGATCAGCCCAAGTCTCAAAACCTCAAAAGTAGGGAAGCTGACAGTGCAGCCTTCAGTCTGTGGCCAAAGGCCTGAGAGCCCCTGGCAAACCACTAGTGTAAGTCTGAGAGTCCAAAGCTGAAGAATTTGGAGTCTTATGTTTGAGGGCAGGAAGCATCCAGCACAGGAGAAAGATGAAAGCCAGAAGACTCAGCAAGTCAACCCCTTCCACCTTCTGCCTGCTTTATTCTAGCCTCACTGGCACCCGATTAGATTGCGCTCACCCACATTGAGGGTGGGTCTGCCTCTCCCAGTCCACCAACTCAAATGTTAATCTCCTTTGGCAACACTCTCACAGACACACCTGGGAACAATACTTTGCATCCTTCAATCCGATCAAGTTGACACTCAGTATTAACCATCACACCTTGTAAGCTTTTCAGTATCATGCAAAATTAGTGTTCCAAGGAGCCCATGTTTGAAAATCAGATTGACAGTGCTATTCATTAGGTCAAAAATATTGAATTTGAATAGCCATGGGCTTTCTTGCCAGCTTCTTATCAATAAGAAGCTTCACTTCGTTTTCATGTTTAAAGATTCTTCCCTTTAGGGAAAAGGATGGAAGAATGGAAACTTAAGTTGTCCTACCTTCTGTCAACTGTTAAACTGTCTCCCCCACTCAGTGGCCCTTATTCTGTGCCTTTCTTGGTCATATTCTTATTCCAACAATTTATTTAAAAATAAGCCTATATAGAGCTTTTCACACACACTTTCTTTAGCTGTGTGATGAGAGTTATGTTTATCTTATGAGCTCAGACACTTGAAGTCAAGCCTTCCCAGATCAGCTAAAGGTTGCAGAGAAGGCAATGGAAAGGTAATTTCACTTAGATTTCCTATTGTCACTTGGATTTGACCTAGGAGTCAAGTTTATGTCAGTCAAGTAATTATTTCTCTCGAGTGCCTCCACTGACAAAATGTTAGTATGTAGTTGGAGAACTAATTTTGCTCCCAAAAGAACAAATCCTTTCTTCACAATTTTTTCTGTTGTTTTTAAAATGATTTATGCTATAGGTTGTTTGAATTCTGTAATCTTGCTGGGTTTTCTAAACTTTGTTACCCCTCCCTTTTAAAACATTCTGCTAAACAATTGAGCCTCAGTTTTTGTTCCTGACTTATGTGTCTTTTCCTTATTTATTTGGAATTTTGTATTTAAGTGTCATTGGAGACCTGTTTTAAAAATAAAAGTTCATCAATATCATAAACAGATATCACTGATGAGCTTTGTAAATAGTTTTTACCTCACAAAAATTAATGTTTTTAAATTGGATAAATCAAGTGTCTGAAAGCAGAATGACCTATCTATATCACTCGTCTCCAGAGGTTCCAAAAAGACTTCACATCACATGAAACCTCACCTTTATAGATGGCTTTTATGACTCTCTCAGTAACCTTATCTTTACACTCATTAGAATTTCTGTGACAACTGCCAAGGCAGTGTCCCAGGGCTGAAAAGCAACAAAGGAGAAGAAGGAGGCGCTGGTGAGCCTGGAAAGTATGATTCCATGGCCCGGAAGGTGAGAAGCCTGGCTGAATGTTTACGATCCCTGTGGGTTACATGTATTGCATTCTCTCAGTTCTGTTCTTCCTCTGTCCTCTAGGGTGATACAGGGCCACGGGGTCCTCCAGGAATCCCAGGAAGAGAGGGACCAAAGGTAAGAAATTCTCTCCTCCACTTTCCCCTGTAGGACCCTCAATTTAGTATGAAAAAAAGAACCCGATTTGAAAATAGACAACTTTTAAAATACATATATATGGAGAGAGAGAGAGAGAGACAACGTTATGTAAAAGCCACTTGCAAATGTTGCTATTTATTTGTTCCCTGACCCTGTCCAAATTACATGCCCCAAGTGTTCTTAGAAGAGATTTTTTTCATTTCCAAAAGATAAGAAAAATGATTGCATGTGCTAGTTGAATGTATTGTCTTTTTAGGGAAGCAAAGGAGAGCGGGGCTACCCTGGGATACCTGGGGAGAAAGGCGATGAGGTAACAGATTCTTTTCTGATTATATAGTCCTAATATTGATTCTCTTTACGTGGCTCAACAGAGTAAAAATGTTAATTTTTCTATAGCTCAGATCTGATGCTATAACCAATAAAAACAAAGACCACTTAGAGCTTTTAAAATGTTGACACATTTTTAAATAACATGTTTATGTTTATTATCAATGGTCCAGTTTTAGAGACAAGGAAATTAAGGCACAAAGTTAATATGCCAGTTATAATTTTTCTGTTTTTATTTAACAGATAATAATTCCAGTTCTCTCAAAATAAAAGTAAGGGAAAGGGGGAAAGGCAAATTTACTCAAAAGGCTCCCAGGATAGCTAAGAGATTTAAAGGAATAATAGTTGGACGACCAGCCTAGCAGTAAGGGCAGCTTGAGAACCCAGCAGAGCTTCCCTGGGTACCACTAAACTCTGATTAAACTTCAGCAACCTTGGATTGTCTGTGTCTTTGCTCAGCTTTCAAATTCTTCGGAGAAAAAAAACTGTCAGAAGAATCTTCTTGTTGTAGTTTACATCAGCTGCTCACCCGTTGGACTAAGGTTCCAAGTCCAATGTGCTTTTGAGATAGTGGTATAATTTTCTGACTCTAAGGCATGGTGATGCTCAGGACATCATTTTTTTCCTACATAATTCACATTAACTCTTAGAAAAACCAATTAGAATGATGAATTGCTGTTAGTTTAAACAGTTTTGATACTAATAATTCTTAATGAAAGTAAGTAAGCCATCTGGCATATATTAACCTTGATGTTATTGTGGAAAATCATAACTATATAAAGAAAATCTATTTTTCTAGGTGGAGTTATATTTTACATTACCAGTAATCATCATGTACTATTGTTTCTAATTCATATTGCTTCTAATCTAGAAAACTTTGTGATTTGACTTTTTCCCAAGTTAAAAATTGAATACCAAATATATTCAATATTTATTTTCATCCATAAATAAAACATTATCTTCAAAATAAGTTATTGTGCTTTTGCTTCCTCATGTTCCACAGAAGGTTTTACTAAAGTACAAGCACGATAACTGATTTTCATGGTCCAACAGCTTTGAACTACCTCCACCCAAAAGGCAGGCTCTAGAGGGAATTGAGAAGGTAATAACAAAAAGATCAGGAAATAATTGGAATTCAGGTTTTGTATAAGTAACTCTAAGTTAAAGTCACTAGAAGTTAATTTTCATTGATTCTGCAGGGCACTTTTCTCTCTTGGTGAACTGAAATCCATTGTTAATATTCCTCCACACTTTAGTGGGCTTTTTCTTCGGTACCCCTTATAAATTCTTTAACACAGTTCACAAAATTGTGCACAATTCTCATTACATGGGGAGTTTCAGCAAGTCCAGGAGATTCTTTTCCATTGTTTCTGCACACCATGTGAATAATATGAATGTTTCTGCACACCATGTGAATAATATGAATAAATCTGAAGTAAACTACTGACTCCTTTAGGCCTTGTAGGGGGAATAAGGTGGTGCAGCTTCTTCTCTAGCAGATGGGAGATAGTGAATATAATCTTGTCTTCTACTTGGTCTCAGATATTATTTGAAATTACAATTTGTTGATTTGTCAAAGTGAATAAAACTTTGACCAAAAACATGTGCATTTCCAACTGGCCAATGAACTATACCATTTCAACATACAGTATGGACTTAAGATCTAATCTTACAAAATCTCAAATGTCTATTCTACTTTAAGTGGAAAAGATATGGAGGGACACCCCATCTCTTTGAGACTTCTAATTATTATGTCTTTCATCTGTTTGGAAAATGAGAGAAAGGAGTTGCCTGCTTGTTTATTACTCTTAGAAAAGCAACATTTTCTTCCACATTTTTCACAGACGTTGTTGCACAGCTCAAGGTAGCAACTTGGAGATGCTAATAGAACACATGCTAACCTTTGATGGAGTGATTTCTTGCTTGAAATGCAGGTCTTCCTATAATATTTTGGGATAATAATTGATAAATTAGAAATGAAAAATATCATCAGCCAGATATTATAGCAACAGAAAATCTTCTTGGTAGCAACTGAGCTAGGATTTGCAAAATGAAATATCAGAGCAGGGTAAGAACATAGCTCCAATGGTCTCCGAATATCTCTGCAATAAATTTTAATTTGTATTTTAGTTTGGCACTGTATGTTAAATTGACTGTCTTACTCTTTAATATGTATTTGTCTTCTTTAATGACCATCTTGTCTTCTAAAATTATCTTATTGCCCTTTATGCATCCATAGTAACTTTTACTTTTACTACAGAATTTCAGCTTTTTCAGAGAAAGGCTGCTGAGAATGATTTTTTATTTATGGACTGAGGTTTATTTTAAAGTTTAATGTGGTCATCAAAGGTTAATGAATCCCAAGTTTATAAATTAGACTATCTAAAAACTCACTCAACATCTCTGGACTGATTCAGTGTTGAGACTAAAAGTAGCAAAAAAAAAAAAAGGAATACATATATACATATATTTTATGCATGTACATATAGAAAGAATTTTATGGAAATATGGGTATTTTGAGGTAAAGAAATTTATGGTATAACATTTATAATCTCCAGTCATTTAGAGGTGCCATTATCAATGGAAATGTTTTTTACCTTGCATGTGTAACCTGTATACAAGTTAATGTTAGGGGAATAAAAAGAACGAGTACCACATACTGATATGTAGAGCCTGCACATGTACACATGCCCATGTATACACACATGCACACACATACACAAACACACACACACACACAGCACTGCCAATGAGATTGATAAAATTGAAGAAAAATATGTCAACGTTCTTTAACACCAATACACACAAGATTTGGCCCAAGACTTATTAGGAATTCTAGCATGTTCAAGTAGAATTTTTAAGCGCTTCTTCATATCATATCACATGAATAGACCTGAAGTAACACATGACGCCATTTGGCACTGAATGGACAAACCTGGAAGAACTTGGTCCTTGATCCCAATGATGCAAAGAAACTTGATCCAGCTCACAGTCCTGTAGAATGCTCATAATCAGTATGCAGTAATATTTCCATGGCCACATCATCTAATATTTATAAAGTATATGAAATGCATGTATCATAATAATAAAAGGTAAAGGAATTGTAGTATGACAAAGAATGGTATGGCAATACAAAAAGAATATTTTACTCAGTAAAGGAGACTAAATCCTGAAAGAGTGGAATCATTCAATCTAGAACTTGATGTATCACATGGTTATCTGAAATAACAAAAGGGTATTTTAAGATCGTTTTTTCTCATTGTAGAAGTGATCTCAGTCCACTATTGAAAATTGAGAAAATACAAAAAAGCACTAAAAGATAACATTTCTCCCTATTCCCACTACCCAGGAGGGACTTCTGGTAATAGTAATGTCATGGTCCACAACTGTGTTAGTGCATTTTCACACTGCTGTAAAGAACTTTCCTGAGACTGGGTAATTTATAAAGGAAAGAGGTTTAATTGACCCACAGTTCCACATGGCTCGGGAGGCCTCAGGAAACTTACAATCATGACAGAAAGTGAAGAGGAGGCAAGCACCTTCATGAGGCAGCAGGAGAGAGAGCAAAGGAGGAACTTCCAAACACTTATAAAACCATCAGATCTTCTGAGAACTTACTCACTATCATCAGAACAGCATGCGGAAAACCACCCCCATGATCCAATCACCTCCCTCCCTCTACATGTGGGGATTACAGTTTGAGTTGAGATTTGGGTAGAGATGCAGAGCCAAATCATAACAACAACACCTCATCTATAAATTCCAAAACCAAAGCCTCTGAAAACCCTGGAAATGTTCCCCAAGTTTGGCTTTGTTTCCCAAGCAAATTCATTTGGCAGCCAAATCTGGCCTAACTCACACGGAGCTTGTCTTTTCCACTCTGTCAGAATATCATGTTTTGTCACAGAAATATTTGTGTGTTTATTAGAGGGCACTGATTCAGGCGCCACTGCAGTGTTACATAATATTCAGTGTGTATATCATGTTACCTGTGAAATGAAGTGATAATCCAGAATTCTAAAACACATCTAACACTAAAGATTCTGATAAAACTTTTATCTATTTGTCTTGATAAAATAATAAAAGCCTGTATGTATCATTCCCATCTTTTAGGAAGTACATTTAAAATTGTTCAAAAATTTAGACCCTGTGCTATATAAGATTTGTGACTTTTATTTTTGCATGTTTTCTAACTTTTTTGAAACATGATTTTAATAATTGCAAAATATTTCATATTATAAATTGTGTGTAATTTATTTAACAATATTCTGTTGTTGGCAAATGTATCAAAGTAACAAAACTAATTACATAAGTTAGCTAATCTTGCCATTTCTTCCTTGATATATAAATGTATCAGCATCTTAAATCCTATCTGGTATAATTAGTGCTATTCTACAAATCTAAGGAGGGAAGGGAGAGGAAATCTATTCATTGTTATGCTTAAGCCATTAAAGGGTTCCAAATTTAAATTCACCAATGAGCCAAATTTCTTCTTATAATAAACTGATGAGCTAAAATAAATATTATATCATAAAACATATTCCATTTTTCCCTAGCTGAATGGAGCTTAAGTGTAATCATCTATTTCTTCAATGGCATTCTGCCAATCTAAAATTTGTATTTCCATGTTTTACCAGTACGAGATTCTTAGATACTACTGCTGATGGAATGGCTCTATAAAATAAGAAATGCTCTATGAATCACCAGATTAAATTATGTTTGCTTCAGATTCCATGTCATGGCATTTTAGCTGACCCTTCTTACTCTTTAAAACTGAGTATTTGCACATATTCTTACTTATAAGTGAGGGCTAAGCTATGAGTACGCAAAAGCATACAGAGTGATATAATGGACGTTGGAGGCCCAGAAGTGAGGAGTATAGGTGAGGAGTGAAGGATGAAAAACTACCTACTGGGGATAGTGTACACTACTTGGGTGATGGGTGCACTAAAATCGCAGACTTCACCATTATACAATTTATCCACATAACTGAAAATCACTTGCACCCCTAAAGAAAAAGTTTTATTTTTGAAATTAAAAAATTAGAATTAAAAAAGTATATTTGTATATGACAAACATTATATTTCTCAGTTAGCTAAATAAGTGTTTAATGTTCAATGGTCAAAATATTTGATTAACTAAAATGCCTTCTTCCCAATGATATAACAGATTTTATGGTAGGAACTATCTTTTCCAGGGTCTTCAAGGAATTCCAGGCATTCCAGGTGCTCCCGGCCCGACTGGACCCCCTGTAAGTATTTGTTAAAATGATTGCACTCACAGCTTATATCTGCTGGTATGATGCAAGGTGCATTAATTTTCTTCATTGCCTTTTGTTCTCTGTGCCTCTATGTAGATTGCCCAGATATTGCCTGGAAAAGTAGCCTCATCTAAGCTCTCAGATTTTCATTTAGTATTACTTAAGTCTGCTCAGTGTCCTGGGGACTTGCATCAGAATTCCACCAGACCAGAAAGCAGTCTGCGATTAAGCTAGTCTGTTTGAAATAGAAATTGCATATAAATGAGCATTCTATTTTTTATTTATAATTTTTTGGCACTAACCTTTAGAAGAGATAGTCAAATGGCACCACAAACTGAGAATTTATTTTCTAAAGGAAAAAAAAAAAGTGGGCTAAGGATTATCGGATTTCATTTATTTTTATTCCTATGTATAAATTAAAATACCTCTATTTTAGTCAAGGCTTTCACTGCCCCTCAAACACACCATCAAAGCCTTTCGTGTCTTTCACTGTCTTGTTTTCCTAGAACAGAATCTCTTTTCCTTTATACTTGCCAAACCCAATCTCTCATTCAAACAGAGTTTAATTCTAGAGTTGCCAGATAAAATACAGTGCATGCAGTTAAATTTGAATTTCAGATAAACAAATAATTGTTTAGTATAAGTTCATCCCAAATATTGTGTTTTTATTTGCTAAATCTGGCAATCCAGCACATGCTACAACTTTTCCACCTCATCCTTTCTTAGAGTTCCTATGCCAATAGAGTCTTTATCACACCAGTAGGAATGTAATTATATATTTTTAATGTTTTGAAATAAGGATTTTCCATAATTAAAGTTGTGTCATTTATGCTTTCGCCACAGTTATATAGAACAAACCTGGCTTTAAATTGTTCACTAAAATTAAAAACGATGAAAAAGAGCTGTGAAAGAAACCATGAAAATTATAGTTAACTCTGTTCCCAAAGGATTAAAATTAAATTTTATTTTTCAGTGGTAAAATGCAGATCATATAACTCAATATGCACACTGTTGATTCTGCCACCTTGAAGTATTTAAAATGTTGGTCTCTACCAAAACTATAGCTCATTTAGGAAGGCATAATGTTATGTAAATTGCTGTTTAAACAGCAAGACTAGATTCTTAAGTGTATCAAAAGGTTCCAATTAAGGTCATTAAATGTGGTTGACCAAGGTGAAAAAGCGACCACAAATACAAATTTTACCCTTCCAAGGGCTTATCAGCAGGATACAGCTGCTGTATCAGCCAGAAGAAATATAAGCTTCTAGGGCTTATTTAATTAGGATCAAATGACCTTCAAAATGTGTAAGTTTTAGTAACCAACTTCCAATACCCTTCGGCCATTTAATTGCTGTTTCTGTAACAAACTTAGTTTTGTGTTTTACAGGGCTTATTGGGAAGAACTGGACATCCTGGTCCCACAGGAGCAAAAGGTGAAAAGGTACAAAGGAAAAGCCTCACTTACATCCAAACTGGGACTCGGAGTGGGAGCAGGATGAGACTCTTCACAGAGAGAGCCATAAAATCAAGCAAAGCCTAAAAGTAGAAATGATGGCAGAGAGTAGCTATTCTTGTAGTGGACTTGGAAGAACACAGGTCCAAAGGTTATTCTAAACATGGGAGATATTTTCCTACGAGAAAGGATAAATAGAACATTGGTGCCATAAAACAAAAGTTCAGGCTGGATTCAGGATCCTGGGCAACCATCTTTGTGGAAGGATTGGGTGGGGGAGCCTCCTGGAAGGTTGCAAGTAATGTGATGTCTACCAGGGAGTTCCAGCCACAGGGGCTGTCAGTTTTCTACGACAGAATACCATAGACGGAGTGGCTTATAAACAACAAACATTTATGCATATTTCTCTCGGTTCTGGAGTGTGGGAAGTTCAAAACCAAGGTGCTGGCAGAATCAGTGTCTGACAGAGTCTGCCTTCTTGTTCATAGATGTCACCTACTAGCTGTGTCCTCACATAGTAGAAGGGTGACCAAGCTCCCTTGGGCCTCCTTTATAAGGGCACTAATCCTGTTCATGAAGGCTCCACCCTCATGACCTAATCACCTCCCAAAGGCCCCACCTCCAAAAGCTCCAGACAGCAGACTGACTCTCAGGACCAAGATTCTAGTAACCAAAGAGCTTGCAGAGACAGTCGAGAAGTTCTGTCCCCAGACGGTCATGGGGGAAATTTACTGAAGAACCAGGATAGCCTGTTTCCTGGGGAGATCAGTTATTGGACAGATGGGTTGCCATGGTCAGAAAGGAGGACCAGCATTAGATGAGTCTCAGACAGGACACCACACAGTTTCACATGTTTACCCCGTTTAGGATCTAAACTGGCTCTATTGTACTAGTCCAGGCAGACCCAGCAAGTAAGTGGAATAAGCCTAGCTATTTAGATTGGGGAAATAAGAATCGAGAGTCCACATGAGCCACTCAGGCAGCTTCCACCCACTCATCAGGACACAAGTTCCCTGACCAACGTGGAACATAGTGACATCAAGGAGCAAAGGAATCCCAGCACATTTTGAAGGAAACAATGCCTTTATTCTAGATAGTCTCTGCACACTTTTTTCTGATTTTATCCCAAGGAGCTTGCCCAACCCCACCAGCCTCTTTTCTCCGTTCTCTATGGAAATTATTCAGTCATAGACTTGCCTTTGAAGTTAATGGGAATTCCACACTGAGATGAGCTTTGCGGCACAAAATGAGAGTGAATATATGACTTTTAATTGTGCCGGGGGAAAAAAAAGACTTTTCAATAGGCACATATTTTTCCTTGTTTGTTGACTCATTAGAACTATGACATAATTCTTTGAAGGACACTGCCAGTCAGCAGAATATGACATGTCTTAGAGAGATAGCCACCATCAAAGCAGTTTGGGAAAAGAAACAATATGCTTGCTCTTTGTTATATATTCTCAGGCAGAAGCATTGCAAGAAAAACTTTACAGTTTATTTTTATTGATAAACATACAAACAAAAGATTTTATGATACTTTCGTTACAAAAAATGGCAGGGTATTGGAATGAAGTCCTTGATTACATTTATGGGAATGGACTAAAATCCCTCAAAATTCTTGGACATTTTGAGTAGAAATTTTACTCTATCTGAATTCTTTTTTAATTAACCGTGTCTTGCCATTTCCCCTGCTATAGAAGGACTTAAAAGATTTTATGAGGCTATTATTCTAAGAGAAAAGCAGAGTTATAGGAAGAACTGCTGAGAGACACCAGAGGGACTTCAATAGCTCTGTTTATTATGGACCGATAAACATCTATGGTTTGTAAAAATAAAAGTGAAATACATTTTTCAACTTTCAACTTGAATTCATTTTCACAAATTCTATTTTCAGTCTGCTTCTCCTGTAAGACTAAGACTGTTTAAATTGTAGCGACCATTTGCTTTAAACAGTGCTATACCACAGTTGCTTCTGCTCAGGGAGATGTGTCCGAGTTGGATGTAAAGTCAGATATTAACTTAGGAAATGGAAGATGAAGTTTCCCTCCTGCAGACACAACACAGGTTGTGATTTTTTACTTTCGTCAAATTATGTGGATGTCCCCTCTGGTTCCCAAAAGATGAAGGTGGTAGAAATGAGGCTCAAAGTGAGGGCTGACTCAGAACCACAATCCCAGAGCCCATCGCCTGCTTGTAGGAGAGTTCCACGTTGGGAGAGTTCCCCCAGCTGCACTGGAAGTCCAGGACATGAGCACCTGGGTTGTCTGGCTCCATCTAAAAATAAGCTTCATTTCTAGAGCTCACACAGTGAGAATCTGAATGGGTATGGGAAAAGGCCTTTACCTGTCCTGCGGTCTAGAAATGTATTTCCTGGGTAAAGGAGAGCCCAGCTGAATAAGACTACAAGGCTGAAACAACATGGCAAGTCATATTGATTTCAGAAGATGGCTCTGTGATTAATTTCAGAAGATAGTTTGTAAACCTGGGGTAGAAACGTCTACGCCTCTGATATTAGTCTGTATATCCCTTGCAGGGCAGCGACGGACTCCCTGGGAAACCTGGACCACCTGGACCACCTGTGAGTTGTTCTAGGCTTAAAACTTAAAATTCATGTGTTTACTTAAGACTTTTATAACTCAGAGGTAAGACTACATTTAGATGTTTTCAAAGATAAAAGTCTTCTGAATTTCGTATATTAATATAAATGATAGCCAATGTAGCTTTAAAGAGACCTGATTTGTTCTCCCTTTGGTTCAGCCTCAATGTGCAATGCTCAGATGGGCATACTGCGGGTCTCCCCATCTTGGATTTAGGAACCTGGGTTTGTGCTCCGACTCTCCACTTCCTGGCTCGGGGCCCCTGGGAAAGTCATTTAACCTCAATGTGCTTCATTCACAGAAAAGAGAAGGGCCAGAAAAATAGATCCTTTCCGCTGATGCGAGTTGGTAGAAAATCTGATATTATGCTATATGTGTTCATTCCCATTCATGATGTCTGAGATGCAAGGAAACTCTATTTATGTAGCTCTTAGTGAACAAAAAGTACAAGAGGCATCGATGTTTTTATTATTGTGATTGAGACAGATGCATGCTCCGTCAGGGAAACGGTGGAGAGGAGAGGAGCCTCTCTTCCGTGGCAAGTCTGCCCTCATGTGGGGCCACGCTCGAATCGCAGCCGAGCCGAGCTGAGATATCGCGCCAAACACCCTTTTCTACCCCACTTTAAGAAACCAAACTCACCATAGAAAGGGCAGAATTGACCCTGACTTTCCGAAGACAATGAGGATTATTATCAGTCTGCATGCAGTTACATGCTTTGTACATGTAAATGAAGAGATTAGCACTCTATTTTCTAAACTTGTTTCCTAAATCTGTTCATCTGTGTTACTGACCTTTTCCCTTGACAGGAAAGCAGGGCAGAAAGTATTTAGTGTTCAAATCCTAAAATTCACTCCTTCCCCCGTGGGCAGAACAGCAAATATAACATGAGTTCATGAAAGGGACCTATCATTTTATAATGCACTTAAGATGTCTTTCTTTGTCTTCCCTCTGAATTCTCCAAAACCATCCATCCTTCAAAACACAGATTAAATGTTTTCTTCCCTGGGAAACCTCCTTTGGAAATCTCAGATGAAAATATCCTTTGTCTCTCCAGGACGTAGCACACTAAAATATGGTAGACATTCAGTCGCTGTCGGATCAATGAGTTAAATAATAAAGTAATAAATGGATGGAGCGTTTTTCTTCCATCACTAGTGTTTGGAAGATGCATGCAAATTGTCTTCACAGAACACTACTGGCCACCATCATACAGAAACAATGAAACAGTGACTTCTTCAACTCTGCAACTGATGTGTGAAAACTGCAGAAAGGAAAAGGCAGATTTGACTATTGATTCTATACAAATGTTTAAAAAGAAAGACAAAAGATCCTAACTAAAATTTTCATATGGAAATTTTTCCTAAATGCTAAAATGTGTGATTTTTTTAAACTATAGAATAAGTTCTCCATTAAGTGTTAGTTACTCTAGGACATGTCAATTTTTTTCAAGATGTTCTTATTCTCTTTTGTCCTAAAGAATTTATTTTTGTAGAAACATCCACACAGGGTTGTGGATAACGTCATCTCCCCATTTACCTTAGTTTTCTATTTGATATGAAGAGACTGTGGAAAAAAATTGCTTTTCAGTAGCCAAATTGTTCCCTATTCACATCTTCATCAGCACTATGGCGTTATAGCGTGCAGGTCAGCAGGCTGTAAACAGTTAGTATAAATTGGCAATTCAGAAACTGAATTCTAATGAGCAAATATTTTC
This sequence comes from Hylobates moloch, assembly GCF_009828535.3. Taxonomy (NCBI): domain Eukaryota; kingdom Metazoa; phylum Chordata; class Mammalia; order Primates; family Hylobatidae; genus Hylobates; species Hylobates moloch. Next base: position 93,739,715 of record NW_026652277.1, on the reverse strand, counting down.
CTCCTAATGCATTAGTGTCTCATCTGTCAAACCTGAACATTAATTAAACCCCAACTGAAAGTATCTGTGTGCTTCAGGTGTAGCTCACACTCCTTTTTCATTTCCCTGCATTTGCTTTGGAAAAGCTAAAAATTGAAACATATTATTTTACTTAGAGTATTAAACTCCCTTTGTAAAATAGAATAGAAAAAAGTAAAAAATAGAATAGGAATAGTATCATTTGGTAAAATGATAAAATGTAGAGATGCAACGTATTAACTTCCAAGAATAATTCTGTATCTCACCTCTTTCCTAAGGGTATTCCATTTAATGAAGGAAACGGCATGAGCAGTTTATATAAAATTAAGGTATTTATATTATATTTGTAATTATTTAAAATCGAGTTATAGACGGCTGTAAATTCTTCTCATCTTTCTCTTTTTCTTTTCTTTTCATTTTTTTTTGAAGGGAGGTGTGAATGTTCCCAGTTACCCAGGGCCACCCGGTCCTCCTGTAAGTACAGTTGTTTATCGTCAAACACACTTTAGCTGAACAACCACAATGAAAAACAAACAATAAAAACCTCTTAAGTTCACTGAAAAATGCATGTTATGAGTACAGCCAAATTTTACAGCAGAAGGAAACAAGTAAAACCAATTATAATAAAATTGAGAAAATGTATGCAGCCAAAATAATGGAAAATAGCATTTTTCATGGTGTTGTCACTTTTTTCATTGCAAATCTAAGAACTAAGTCAATGTCCAAGCAATCACTTTCATGAAATTTCCATCAAGTTATATTTATTCATCTTATTCTTCAAATTCAAACTGTAATTAAAGCAAAACTTGCTAATATTTGTGTGTGTATTAAAGCAAATTGGACAACGGTGTTTCTTATTCTGTAACTGCTTTGGTCATTATTTGAAAAACGACTTTCCATGTTTCTCTTACAGGGCCCAAAAGGCGATCCTGGCCCAATGGTATGAATGTTCCCATGTTTTGTGTCATTTAGAATACTGGTCTTTGTTAAATTTTGAAAGAAAAGCATCGGGCAAAATGGCCTGCCTTCTTAGGTGTTCATCAATTAACATGTTGGTGGTGACAAGCAGGCCACAAAAGAAATGCCAGCAATATGTTCTCTATTTCTGAGATGCATTAGTCCTGATGTTGTCACTGCCCTTGAGGTTTGTCTCTTTCCATCAGTGTGTTTTTAAAATCATTCTGTGATGGAGGAAGACACATATAAAGCTCTGATAAATGGGACACTTTCTTCTAATAGCCCTCTTCTGATGATTGATTCAATTTTAAGTAGATTGTGGAAGAGAAATACTTATTGGAAAGAAATCCCTTAATATATCTGCCATCTCCCCAACAAAAAAAAGGAAGGAACTGTTTATTTGCTTTAAACGTCTTAGGCAATTATTCTGCAGGAGATGTGTTTTGTCATAAAGCTGCTTATTAGAAAATGTATCAGGAGGTTATGCTCAGCATGGAAGGAGATCCTGTCCTCCAGCCGCCTAAAGGACGATAATTGTTCTCAGCATCTTTCTCAACCATGGAGCCTCTATAAAAGTTCTGCCAAATTCAATTAGACGCCCTTTATTGCTGGGCATTTTTTCCCATCATGTCTTTTTCAAGCATATCCTTCATGTTTCATTTGTATATATTTTAACCTTTGGATATATACTTGAAACTCAAATGTACCTAAAGCTGAAATAAATTTTCAAACCACTTTCCATTGCCATGTGAAAAAAATTTAAAGCCTTTTCATTATAGTACCATTTGTTAAAACTCAATGAATAAATGTTAAACCAGCAAAGGGACAAGTCATAACAAGTAATGTTTTTATGTCTAAAAACGTATTTTAAAGAGATGCATTAAAGAGCTGTTTGATTTTGTTATTGGGCAATATATATTAAAAGCCAAATTGTTGTCCCCTGAAAGCATTGTTTCAACTAGTTAGGATCATCTTCTGTAATTCAGTTTCCTTTGTTTTACTATTCATTCACCCTGTCTACCCTATCTTTACCTGAAACCAACTATATGCTTCATTCTAATTTTAATTGTCTTACATCTTGTTGATAAGAATTTCCTCCTGGTCTTTCCCTCTCATACTCATACACACAAAACAGCTTCTCTGAATCATTTAAGAGCACCTAGGCTTCTCACTGTCTTTTTGGGAACATTCTTTGAAGTTCTTGCATTAATAACTGCAGATTAAGATAAGAACTTTTTAAGTATTATAATAAAGGATAAATTATAATTTACTGGCATTGAAAAGGGGCTGGCAACAAAAATGTAGAGCTATTTGAGTAGAATTTGAAGAGATTAGTCTTCAAATTTCTTAGCTACAGCAAAGGATAAAGAATAAAAACTGATTGAAGTGTGTTCCTTGCTTTTAGAGATGTGAATTAAGTGAGTGAAGCACAGAAACAGAAAAATGCAATCATGAAATTAAATACACATTTAGTGTACACATTCAGCCTCATCCTAGATAAAACTTTGAAGTTACTTTTGGGTTCTCAGTCACCACCACCCTGCAACTCTCATCATCTCCCACCAGCTGTCCTGTAGGGAAAAATAATAGTTCCTGCATGGAAACAATCCAGGAATGATAGAATTGTAGATCACAGAGCAAAAACTTGAGAAGTCTTTTTGAGGTTGGAAATTTACTCTTCCAACATTCTTCAAATCCCATGACGACAGACCTGCCTCACTATTTCTAATCTTCTCCATAAACCTTTCTAGAGGAATATTACCCTTAATTGAATTTATTATCTTCTGAGGTGCTCCATTTCATTCCTTTGGTATTCAGTTTATAAGTGATGTTTAATTAAATATTTAATTATTAGCTACTTTCAAACAAATATTGATTGATTGAGCACCTCTGTCTTAAGGACTGTTGAGAATGTAAACAAGGAGAATCAAAGAGTGTGTTTCCTTTGTCAGCAACCTAGGGCCTCTTCTACAGAACTTTTTGCAGAACAGAATCTGAACTTTTTTTTTTTAATCAATTGTCAAGTTACATATTAGGGGGCATTTTAAAAGATTTCTGAAACATAGAAAGCATATCAATTCATATGCTCACTCATTAAGTATTCTGTAATAAGGGCAATGTTATAAATAATAATGAAGTTATTTCCTTGGTAATATTTTTGAAGCAGATTAGAGTTATGTATGCAAAAATACACTTACAGAGAATACAATTTGAAAGCTCCTGTTTCTTTGTGATTATGTCTAAAGCATCCAGTGTCCTGAGAAAATATTTGCAGTGAACATTAATTTATTAACAAGAAGGCATCAAACAACTCCCCACTTTATCTCTTTCTTAACTTAAAGCCCTAATGCAAGCTTGTCCAACCCATGGCCCATGGGCTGCATGCAGCTCAGGAAAGCTTTGAATATGGCCAACGCAAATTTGTAAACTTTCTTAAAACATTAGGAGATTTTTTTGTGTGTGATTATTTTAGCTCATCAGCTATCATTAGTGTTAGTGTATTTTATTGGAAGACAATTCTTTTTCTTCCAGTGTGGCCCAGGGAAGCCAAAATATTGAACACCCCTTCCCTAATGCTTTTTTTGTTCAGGGTTAGCAACTTCCCTCACCACAGCTTTTCCCAAAGTGTTTCTTGAGGATCTACAGGCTCCAGTTAGCCTGGAACCATACACTACAAAATGTAAAGATTTTTTAAAATAGAAAACACTGATCTACCCCCTTCCAGTGACTCATCAACTTGAGCAATAACTTTTAGTGTTATTGGAGATAATGATCCTGGGGTCAACTTCTTAAGCATTCACAATTCTTGTCCAGCTGCAGAGAATACTTAAAGATGATAAACACTGCTTTGAGTGCTCCATCTTCATCTATTCTTAAACAGTTTATTCTTATTCTCTGAAAATCTAGCAGCACCAGGTAGCTCACAAATTGGCAAACTTTATTAAAGCCCCATCTTTCATTCTAGTTCTTGTTGAAATTGGAGTTATCACTGAGCAGAGGGATTCATTCTGATTAGATTCTCAATCAGAATGAAAATGATTAATCAGAAAATATACCCCTCTGGAGAATAGCTTTTATACTCAAACTATTTTCAAACACCAAATGCAATAATACATTGCTTAAAAATAGGGCATATCATTTCCTTGCTAAATTACACATCAATGTTTGGGGTGGGAAGGTTAAGCAAAAAATACCTTTGCTTTGGAAAACAATGCTTAAAAACATTTTGATTATTGCTCCTGCATTTCTTATGTTCATATTTAACAGGGAGAGCCTGGTGCAATGGGGTTGCCAGGATTAGAAGGATTTCCAGGTGTAAAGGTAAGCACAGAAGTTAGAAATGTGTTCATTTGTTCAACATTCAAAACTGTTTACTGAGCACCTAATGTGCCAAAACCTGTTTTAGGTTAGGGATATATAAAGGAACAAAACAGACAAAAATGTATGTACTCATGGGACTTACATTCTAGCAAAAGGATATAGAAACTAAAAGAATAAACATTTTAAAATTACATCTTATTGTTGGGGCTATGGAAAGAAAGAAAAAGTAGAATGGGTTAAGGAGGATCAGGAATGCTGAGGGGATAGGAGGGCAGTATCTGAGCAAAGACCTGAAGAAGGTGAGAGGGAGAGCCAAGTCCCCTCCAGTCTGGAGGAATAATGTTCCAGGAAGAGGAAACAGCGGGTCTAAAGAGCCTGAGACATAAGATTTCTTGATGTATCCAAAGAGATCAGGGGAGGGAGTGAGGAGATAGTCTTAGGAGATGAGGTCAGAGAGCTGGGGGTGGAGGTGGGAAGTGGCCTTGTCATGTAGAGCAGTACTACTCAATGTATAGCCAGTGGAGAACCAGTGCCAGTCCGCAGACCCTTTGTTATGGGTTCGGTGGCAAGGTTAGTACAGAGACTGAGAGTAAGCACCTAAAAACATGTCCAGGAATTTGTCTAAAATTGTCTAGCAAGCATGTGATGGTAGAATTATCTTTGTTCATGATATGTTAGAAAACAAATAAAAGATTGCTCTTTTACCACAGGAAGTTTGAGAAACACTAATAAAAAGACTTAACAGCCATTGTAAGGCCTTTATCTTTCACTCTTTGTAAAATACAGAGCCATCGGTGATTTCCGAGTAGTGGCATGAGGGGACTTGCAGCCAGAGGGTTGCAAGGGTGGAAGTGGGGAAGCCAGTTAGAAGATATCCAGTAATCCAGGTGCCAGTTGATGTTGGCTCAGATCAGAGCAGAAACAGTGGAGATAGTGAGAATGCCTGGATTTGGATATATTTTGAAGGTAGCACTGATAGGATTTTCAGATTGATTGGATTATTAGAGAATAAAGAGGAGTCAAAGACGACCTTCAGTTTTATGACCTGAGCAGTTTGCAAAATAGGGCGGACATCATCTGAAATGAGGACAGCTATGAGCAAGGCCTATTTTGAAGGGGTGGAATTATCAGGAGTTTAATTTTGTACATGAGACCAAATTTGGAGATATCTGTTAGACAGCAAAGTGAAGGTATTGAGTAGGCAGTATGATGTAAAAGTAAGGAATGTGGAAAAGAAGTCTAAGTGGAGATATAAATTTGGCTGTTCTAAGCATAGAGATGCTGTTGTAAAGCAGACTAGATAAGATTACCAAGGGAATGACAATAGAGTTTTTAGCAACAGAAAAGGGTCAAGGATTGAGCCCCAAGGCCCTCCAGTATTAGGAGATCAAGAAAAGGAGGAAGGAGCAAGGAAGACTAAGAAGTAACCAGGGAGGTAGGAGGAAAACTTGGTATCCTACAGTCCAAAAGAGAATAATGAATCAAGGGGAAAGGAGTGATATTCTGTTTCAAATACTGCAGATAGGTCAAGTAGAGTGGAGATGGGGCCAGGTAGAATGGTCAAGTATTGAACATTGGATTTAGCAATGTAGAGATCATGGATGACCTTGACCAGAGAAATTATTATTTCACTATATTGTAGGAGCAACTGTGGACTTGAATGGGTTTAAGAGAGAACAAGGAAAAAAAATAGAGTCAGTAAGTCGGTATAAATAATGCTCACAGAATTTTGCTGCAAATGATAGCAAATAAATAGGCCAGAGGCTGCTAGAGGAAGTAGGGTCGAGCTTTTATAAGATAGATTTTGAAGATAATAGAAGTATCAGACTGCTTATATGCTAAAGGAATGACTCAGTAGAGAGGGGGAAGTTGGGGATGATGATGCTGGAGAGAAAGGAGAGAGTGCTGGACCAATGTCTTTAAGTAGCCTAGAGGGAAGGGGACCTAGTGCGTATGTGGAGGGTTTGGCTTCAGAGAGGATGGTTTATCTACAGTAAAAGGGGAGAAAGCAGAGTATGGGGGCAGAGGCTGATAGGTGGGAAGATGTATTGGATGGAGTCTACAAAAGTTGTTTTCTGATTGCTTAAATTTTCTCAGATAAAGAGGAAGCAAGGCCATTATCCGAGAGCAAGGTAGGGTAAGAGGTTGGGGATTTAGGTAGAAGGTCCTCTAGGAAAGAGAGAGGGTTCAGGGACCACAGAAGTGTGATGACTGCTCAGCCCTAAGGACCCTCTTGAGGTTCATGGTCATGAACTGAAGTGAGACCTCTCAACAAGACTACATGTGCTGGCAAGGCACAGTGGCTCACGCCTGTAATCCCAGCACTTTGGGAGGCCAAGGCAGGCAGATCACCTGAGGTCAGGAGTTCAAGACCAGCCTGGCCAACGTGGTGAAACCCCATCTCTACCAAAAATTAGCCAAGCGTGGTGGCAGGCACCTGTAATCCTAGCTACTCAGGAAGCTGAGGTAGGAGAATCACTTGAACCCAGGATGCAGAGGTTGCAGTGAGCCCAGATCGTGCCATTGTACTCCAGCCTGGGCGACAGAGCCAGACTCCGTCTCAAAACAGGACTACGTGTGCTTTTCCAGCCATGTTCAGACATTCAGGTAAAGACACAGAATAGGAGGGGAGTTGGATTTAAACAATGTTCTGCTTTTGACGGTGAGTACTGGAAGGAGGAATGCGACAAGACCCTTATTGGCTTATTGGCATACACAAGGGAATGATTCTAACAAGTAACCATGGAATTTTAACTAGGCAAGAAAGAGGGAGAGGCCATGCACGGAGTGAAAGATAACAAATTTGTACCATCAATGGATTAGGGTTTAGGGGTTCAAGGTACTCAAAGAATGAGTTAGAATGATGTGAAATGGTGGTCCAAAGTTGGAACACATGAAATTGAGACTATGGATGGGCAGCAACTATTTTTATTGACAAAGTGTCAGGTGTAACTGTGAAAATAAGAGGCAAATTCATTCGAGGATAGTGGTTAAGGAATGAGAGGCGTGAGACATGCAAATATTTCATTGAATGAAAAGTTCTAGTATATTAATTTTAAAAATGAAAATTTTGTAATTCAAAAGGAACAGAGGAAAATTGATGTGTATTGCCTGTTTATGTCCTTTACCCATTTTTCTATCAGTTATTTTTTTCTTTTTGATGATGGCTATGCTTCATACGTTAAAGACATTACTTCTATCTCATGTGTTGGAGTTTTCATCCTAGTTGGTCTTTGCCTTTCATTTTTATGTTTAATCTTATTGTAAATATAACCTTAATGTAGTCAAATCTAATGCTATATTTCTTTATGATTTCTTGTTTTGCTTTTAGGCACAAAATGACTTTTACTTTTATTTTCAACCAAAATCAGAATGTCACTAATATATTCTTTGAGCTCTTTTATAGTATATATTATTTTATTTTTATATAAACCTATGTGGAATTCATATGGGATATAATGTAAAGAGAAGAATCAAACTTTTTTCAGTGAAATTATCCAATTATTAGAACTGTTTGTTAAATAAAATCCTATTATAAATGCTGGTCTGTTTCTGATATTTCTGTCATAGTATTTTGATATGCTGCTTAATCTTATGCCAATATTCCATTATAGCTTTATTTATTATATGTTTAAATGTTGGTATTACTAGTATCTCTTTATTATTCTTCTTTTAATTTTTTTATCCTCTCAGTTATTATCCCAAGTAAACTTTAGTATCATTTGATCAAACTGCAATTTTGTAAGAATTGCATTAAATTTATAAATTAGTTTAGTTAGCAATGACACCTTCACAACATTGTCTTGCTCTCCAAGAACACAGCGTCTCTTCATTCATTAAATCAAGCCTTTTATGTCCCTGAGTAAAGTTATGAAGTTTTTTTAATTCAGTTTCTGCCCAAAAAAATTGCCATTTTATTATCCCATATATATAGTCGTTAGTATTTTTAGCATTGTCAGCTTTATCTAAAATATCACATTGGCTCTTAGAGAGGAGTTGAGTCACTCTGTTGTTCAGAGCAATTCAAGGGATCTTCTAATTGGCCAAATGAGAACTAAAATCATTAGTTTAGATCATTTTATTCTAACTCTATATCCAATGAGACAAGGATAGGAAAAGCTTTTTGGAAGACACTCAAAGTGCTTAGTCTTTTAAGTAAGAGTAATGATCTTTTGAACATGTAGAATAAAAATATTAACTAATTTTAGCTATAAGTATGTAAGGGGACATTAAAATAGGTCACAGAAATGATAACATCTGTGCTTGCTTTCATTAAAGCTATTATTTACTTTAGTTTTATGGAGAATAAAAAAGCTGTAACAAGTTCAGTTGGCAATTAGCCACTTAGTTTGCTATTTTTCCATCTACACACTAGCTTCACCCCATCTAATGTCAGTAACACTTTTCAGATCCAAAGGAAAGCTTTACCAAATCCAAATTATTATTTGAGAATTAATTTCATAACTAAAGACTTCATTGATGTCATTAAAGTAGCAATATTTTTAAATCCCAACAGGGAGATCGAGGCCCAGCAGGTCCCCCAGGAATAGCAGGGATGTCGGTGAGTTGAGATTATTTCACATCATTTTCACAGGTAAACGGTTCTATCTCCATGATACACCTGTGGCCAGGGATCAAGACGGGCAGGAGAGCATACCATAACTCCCATGGCATTAGGTTCCTGATAATTCTAGTTTCATAAATAATGCCACCTGTATTTTCCATCTCCACAATCCTCTATTTCTTTTTTTGTTTTGTTTTGTTTTTTTTTGTTCTCTTTTATTTTCTTCCCAAGTCACTTTCATGGAGGGGAGAGGAAACCCAGTTACTATACATTAATTTATGAGCACAGCTTTGGAAAGTTTATTCTGTTTCTCTATTCTTGTCATATTTCAAGGTTTCTCAGTCTTCAAAAGACAGAGTTCTTATCCTCAGGCATATACTTCAAGTTCCTTGTATTAATGCAATCTGCCTGAGTTATTCCTTAGCCCAGTGTTATTAGCAGAGCTTTATTGCTGCTAATGTTTCCTCGTAAACTAGCCCTTCGATCCTCTCAATCATTTTTATTGCTCTCTGGTGTCAAATGTTTTAATCTCATCAAGGTCTTTTCAAATGAATAGGAAGTGCTCCAGGAAAGGTTGAAATCATTTCTTTGAGCCCTAGAGCTCATTCTGATCTTCATTCATGATGCTCTAATTAAAATTTTGTGGTCACGCTTTATGAATAAGAGGCCATTTATCCTCTTGCTAGGTGCTCCTGCAGGGCGGGTCCAGGATAACATTACAGGAAAGTCAATGGAAACCATGGGCTTGTATCACAAGAATATAAGAAAGATAAGATAAGGGCCCTACAATCAGCACCCACAGTCACCCACTGAGATCTACTGACACCCAACACCACCCAAAACCCTGCTCATCTCCCACTGACATCCCACAAAGTGCTCAGAGCCACTCTACTTCACTCCATTAACTTCTAAGTCTAACAACACAAAATAGATCCCCATCCATCATCTGCATCCTTCGTAGATGATGACATTCCCTTACTTAGCCATTATAGATCAAGTCAAACATTTGTATGACTGTAAAAGTAGCATGAAAATATCTTCTTTGGAAAGCCCTTCCAAATTTTTTACAAAAGGAAGTATTCTTGAAAGTTTACTACACACTTAATTCTATTCCCTCACTACTGCCCCACTCACAGCCATTCCCAGCAACATATTTGGAAATCAGTTTCTGGAAGTGTCCTTAGAGAACCCTTACAACCTGTTCCTCTTATACTCACATCCTGTGATTTGAATTTTTGTTTCCTTGTGATAAAATAAAGCCTAGTTTTTTTCACTGTGTTCACCCAGGTGTGTCTACAAATTACATTTTGCTGTTACCCTAAATTAAGCTTATCTTCTAGGAAAAAATACTGGCCACTATTGAAAGTATTTAAAAGATGTGCAACAGTGACAACAGGCAATCCAAATGAGAAATTCTAAATATGTTTTTCAAAGAGGCAGCATTATTGAGATAAGGAGCTAGCCTGCCACTTAGTTGGATGTCTAAGATCTGATATATTTACTAAAAAAGCAGTTTTCATATGTCATAATTAAAAACATTGACTGGCTAGGCACAGTGGACTCACACATGTAATCCCAGCACTCTGGGTGGCCAAGATGGGCAGAACACTTGAGCCCAGGAGTTAGAGACCAACCTGGGAAACATGGCAAAACTCTTGTCTCTGCAAAAAGTGCAAAAATTATCTGGGCACCTTTAGTCCCAACTGCTTGGAGGCTGAGGTGGGAGGATCACTTGAGCATGGGAGGCAAAGGTTGCAGTGAGCTGAGATCGTGTCACTGCACTCCAGACTGGGCAACAGAGCAAGACCCTGTCTCAAAAAATAAAATAAACATTGACTGACAATTACATAAATAAGAAAGGGTAAAAAATTTACATACTACAAACATGTTCAGTTAAAGATGCATATTAGATTTTTATAACTGGCCCTTCTGTGGCACAGAAGATAAAATAGTTAAAAGAATCTAGAAATAGACGATGGTGATGGCTAGATGACAGTGTGAATGCACTTAGTGCCACTTAAGTGTGCACTTAAAAATGATTTAGAGGGTAAACTTTAGGTTATGTATATTTTACCATGATAAAAAATTTTTTTGAAAAATGGTGATTGTTCTAGTTGAAGCAGGGCTAGGGCCTGCCGAGGCAGAGACACTGGTTACTCAGCCGATTACCAAGGGGACCCAATCCTGCTCTTCCTAGAACGGACCAGTCTATCCCTTTCCAGTATATTCAGGGCTAACCAGGGATTTCCCTAGAGCTTCTTTCTTTGCCTTTCTCTGAGGATGGAGTGTGGGTTTACAGGAGGAAGTGCCTGTGAGTGCTGGTGGTAGGGTGGGGCCTCCGGTCAGCATGCTCTCCCCCGGATGCTCTGAGTTCTCCGCTGGTCCTACCTGACCTTAGGGATGACTTCCATCAATGTCCCTTATCTCTTTGTCTCAGATCTCAAGGCCCGAGCCCTCCATACCCGCCATGTCCCACAATAAGACCCTTCAGGTCATTGGCCTTCTCAGCTCTAACACATTTTCCCACTCAGGCCCCCAACAACTTCAGCACAGGCAAGCTATGGGGACCCAGGGATGCTCTCTCTAACTTCTGCCTGCCTAGCTTTGCCATTCAGCACCGTATCTGTACCTGTGGAGGGATCTCCTTCCAGAATTCTAAGCAGCAAGTTGGAAAAAGCCCATTTCTTTTCATATTTCTCCGAAACCTACTTGGCTTTCTCAGGTCTCAGCCCCACCACACCTACATCCCACGTCGTCTATCTTTCCCAGCCACATTAGACCAAGGAACGGGAGGTGGTTCCTTCTCAGAGGCAACCAAGCCTTGCCCGCACACTCGGGCCTTGTGTGCTTCCAGTCTCCACTGGGCCATCTGCCCCTCTCATCCCTCGCTGTGGTCTGTCTGCTCCAGGATCAGTCACCCAAGCCATGGTGTAGTAACACAAACTAATCTGTTTCTTTTCCTGTCAACAAAACATGGCTTTTCAAATCAAACATGATTTTTTCAGGTTGTCATACTATGAACTTGAAAGCCCTCTTGTGAAACTCAAAGCCTGGAAAAAAACTTATTTGATGCCTTGTGCCCACTTCTCCACTCCCAAAGTAAAGAAGAGCTGCCAGGAAAATAAGCACAAGAGGGATTTCCAATAATGATGATACTTCGGGCTAATATTTTCAAAAATATTCTCCTCTCCTACTCTCCACCATCCACACAAATATATATTCCAAGAACTGCACCCCAGTCTGAAACTTATGGCCTGTGGAGTTGACTATATGTTCCCCAGTCTCTATCCCCTTAGAAATGCCACTTTTATTTATTTATTTATTTATTTATTTATTTATTTATTTATTTATTTATTATTTATTTATTTATTTATTTATTTATTTATTTATTTATTTATTTATTGAGACGGAGTCTCACTGTGTCCCCCAGTCTGGAGTGAAATGTCATGATCTCAGCTCACTGCAACCTCTGCCTCCCGGGTTCAAGTGATTCTCCTGCCTCAGGCTCCCGAGTAGCTGGGATCACAGGCACGTCCCACCATGCTGGGTAATTTTTGTATTATTTTTAGTAGAGACAGGGTTTCGCCACATTGGCCAGGCTAGTCTTGAACTCCTGACCTCAAGTGTTCCATCCACCTCAGCGTCCCAAAGTGCTGGGATTCCAGACGTGAGCCACCACACCTGGCCGGAAATGCCACTGGAGAGCATCACCCTTGGGAGCACTTTAAACTCAAGTGGGGTTGGGGGAAGAGAAGCATATGGTGTCGTTCAGCAATTTGGCTCCTAACATTTCTCTTCAATTTGCCTTGCCAGGGAAAACCTGGTGCCCCAGGGCCTCCAGGAGTTCCAGGGGAACCGGTGAGTTGGCAGTGACTTTCATGACAGTTGTACTTGTGTTGTACTTGTATGCAGCTTTAAAACATTTGTTGGTAATTAATGTGTGTCTGTGGATGTGTTTATAGGGTGAGAGAGGACCTGTCGGAGATATAGGTTTCCCTGGACCAGAAGGACCCTCAGGAAAGCCAGTAAGTACTTCTTCCTACTTAAAATCTGCCACCTAGAGAAATGCTCTCACATCATCTCCTCATCCACCACCTCAGAAATTCTGAGATTTGAATAAGCAGTTTCCAAGGACTAAGAAGATTGTGCAGATGGATTTTTGATGGCAAGGGCAGGAGTTCTTATTGAGCTCCCTAGATCTGTGTGTGGTATCTTTATGTCTTAAACAGTGTTGAAAATGGTGAGAGTTTTAAGTGTCAGGAAATCTGACTCATCATTTCTTAAGCCTAATGTTCTCAACAGACTTAAAGAAAATATAATGGCCTGTCACGTCCTAAAGTATAAAGAAACCAAAGACCTGTATGTTAAACCAAATCCTAATGTAGAAGTTATTTTTTCAAATTTCCTCCTTTGTATACAGGTCTTGTTTTCTTACACTCTTATAAATCACTACTGGTGAATGTCTCATCCCCTTGTGTCCTAAAAGAGCTCTTGGTTACTGATCTGTGGTATTGATGTGACATTGTAGCAATCATTCTGACTAATTCAGTTCCATATAAATTCATCCAGTCACTGCTGTTTGCTAAGAATGTGCTGGGCCCTTAGGGAGGGGATCTAAGATGAATAAGACAGACCTCACTCTCAGAGTTATGCCTTACAGAAGGTCACTGCTGATTTATTTGCTGTGGTGTGTACGGGAAAGAAGGCGAGGTGAACAAGCAGTGCAAAATTCAGGAAGCCAGTGTGGCACCTCTGTGAAACCTTCAGGGTTGGTGGCCACCATTTCCTCAGAGAAGACATGAAAAAAATGTAATTTAGAGTTAGGAAAATCTGGGTCTGAGTTATGGTTCAAAGGATTTTATGAGTCACTGAAGTGCCATGATATATGGAAAGCATTTCCAGTGCCTGGCTATGGGAGGTACTCAATAATATTAGTTTCATTCCCTGCCTCCTCTTACCACCTCATTCCCATCCCCTGCAAGGCATATCATTAAAGCCTGCCATTGAGTTCCCAGGAGATTATGCAAAAAGCAATTCGTTCATCACCAAATATTTCTTGAGCACCTCCTACATGCTAGGCACTGTTCTAGGTGCTAACAACTCATAGCTTTTGCATTCTAATATAGGAAAACAGATAAAAACAACACACACACACAGATTTTCAAGTAGAAGAAGGTATAAGTAGAGTAAAGCTCTGGAATATTATTCAAATAGTGGGCTCAGAGAAGATTTGCCTGCGATTTGAGCAGAAACCTGCATAAAGTGAGAAGTCAAGCCATGGGAAGGTCAGGGGACCATTGTTTCAGGAAAAAGACATGGCTACGAGAGAAGCAAGGCTAATGGGGTCAATGACCTCATCAAAAGGCATGAAGTCAAGAATGAACGAAGTGAAGGAAGAGTGGGAAAGATATGGAGGGAGATGTAGGCAGTGGCCAGACCATGAAGAACTTCCAAGCCAGGGAATGAAGTTTGGATTTCATTTGAAATATGATGGAAATCCACTGGAGCTTTTGTAGCAAAGAATGAAAATGATTGAACATTTTGAGGATCACTCTGATATTGTGTGGAGAGTAGGCTGTAGGGAGTGGGGCAGAGGAAGACAGAGCAGTAAGAAAACATCACCGTCGTCTCCGTGAGAAGTAATGACAGGGGAAACAGCCATGAGGAGAGGAACTTAGGATGTACATTGAAGAGAGAGCCAGCAAGCGACAAAACTTGCTGATAGACTAATCTAGAGAAGTGTGAGGGAAAGAGACCAATCACAGCTGTGGTGTAGGGTCTGAGCAACTATGTGAGAGTGCTGCTGTTTGGTGAAATGGGGCAGACTGAAGGTAGGTGGGTTTGGGAGGGAGAGCCAAGAGTTCTGTTTTGGACATGTTCATGTTGAAGCACTAGTAGGTATTCAGGTGGAGATGTCAAGTACACAGTGGAGACTTAGGAGAGGCCAGGATTGCTGAGACCAGTTAGGATATCTAAACCTGAGCCTGGAAAAGTGGAGTCATTGTGGATAGCAAGGGAAAAGAGCGCTTCAACTGTTAGGAAGGCGACCCAACAAAGAAGGCTATGAAACTGCAGCCAGAGAGACAGGAAGAAAATCAGGCAAGTGAGGTTTCCTGGATGTCAAGTGAACTGCTTTAAAAGAAAGGAGAAAGCAGTAAGGAGTGGTCAACATACAGGTAAGTAATATGAGGGCTGATAATTCTCTACTGCATCAGAAATGTAGAAGTCATTGTGGGAGAGATCACCACATGTTAGTATCTTGGTAAGAATGATCCAGTTAAGAGAGGAAACTTTGATGACACAGGAGAGTGAAGACTACTTTGAGCAGAACTGGTATACTCACAAGTGGGAATTGGTCTTAACTAGGAACAGGGGCAGTTCACCCTTCCTAACTGTGGGGTGTGGGGGTGCCAAAGTTGGGGTGCAAATCCATGAAGATTGACGCAACTGGTGGAGGGACGGTGAGAGGGGTCTCTTTTGTTTGTTAGTGAAAGAAGAATGGAGGTCGTCCAAGTGTGAGGAGTAGGGAGGTGATGCTGGAGGTTGGAAGAGACAGGAAAAGGTGTGAAAGAGTACTTTTGGAAAGATAGAAAGGGAGTCAAATTGGGAAATACAGAAGGATGACCTGGTAATGCTAAGGGTGCTGCTTGCTATCTGCTGTTGTACATTTGGGTTGGAACAAGCGAGCAAAGATACGTGGTTTTCTTCAGCCAATCAGCTGCTCAGATGCAGACGTGAGGTAGGCAGAATGTACCCAGGAAAGGGGATCTGCCAGATGAATGAAATGAGGGTAGAGAGGAGCAAATACATATGAGTTATGGTAAAAATCTCTGAAAGCAGGGCTTGCCTGTGGATAGAAAGTAACACCTTCCTATACAAAAGAGAACAGTCATGATAGTCTTTGATAAATTACTGGAGACAAAAAACAAGTTGTAGGGTTACTTATTTTCTTATATTGTTACCAAAAACATGAACTACATTTTTACTCTAGATTTATCTTCTTTTATTCAAGTGACACAGCTGTTTCTTTCACATCCTCTCCTTAGTCAGCTTTATCCTTGTTCTTTGTTTGTCGGAATGTAATAAATTCTTTGAACCATACACTTCAGGTAACATGTTCTTAGTTAACGTACTCTCAATAATTCCCAGGATGTTTCAGAAAGGTTGGCGAACTATGGTTGGGTTGTCAACTGTGACAGATTTCAGCGTAATTTATAGCAGTGAAAACACGCAGTTCTTTGCAGTTCCATCCCACACCATCCATTCCAGCAAAATAAAAGTCCCTTGGGCTTTTAGAGGAGCATGTCCATGCAATTGCCTGCTGGCTAAGAAATCATATTCCTCACCTTGATCTCCCTCTTCAAATCAGATCTCAAAAACACGCTTGCTGTTGGGCCCTGGGTATTTGGTTTGACCTCAAATACTTTTCCTTCTTATGTCTCCCAGCCAATAGTTCTCTCAGTCTTATAAATCTTTAAGCAGGACTAGGCTTCATTATCACTTCTAGAACTCCTTTCTGAAGTTCAAGAAACTTCCAGTTTTCTAATAAAAAGTGGCTATTTAGTACTGTCAAAAACCATGATTATACATTTCTTGCTTTTCTTTCATATTTCCAGCTGAAAAATAACAATTGTTCTCTGAGTGACAGTTCATTTCATAGTAGGATCATGCTCTGGCCATGTTATGAAATTTCCCCAGCAGCAACTGAGACCATTTACTGAGAATGATACTCTGTGCTGGAAAACCTGTTAGAAGGTAACAAAAATGCCATACTCCAGCCACCTATGCCATGAGGCACCTTCTTATTTCTCAGGATGACCTAATAGAAGAATAAGAAAGGAAAATAATCTTTGTTGACTATTTATAGAGGACCATGCATTTTTCATGTTATTTCACTTAATTCTTAGTTTTAAGGTTATTTATTTTCCTCACTAGTGAAGAGATTGATGCCATTGATGTTAAGTAAATTGCCCAAAAAGGTTAATGGGACTAGTAAGTGACAGAGTCAGAATCTGAACTCAGGACTGTCAGATTCTATTTATTTGTTTTCCATTTTACCACCTTGCTTTACCAAGCTCTCAGTAGAAATATGATTAAGGAACTGTCCTCTAAACCTTATGCTTTTGTTGTGTTTAACTATGTTAATGCAGAATTAGAAATATTAATCCTTTTTTTCTTTATAGGGAATAAATGGAAAAGATGGAATACCAGGTGCTCAGGTATGGGAAATACAATTTAAAATAAAAGTTAAAATGCATACTGCATCCAGAATGCCTACCAACATTTAGATCAATCATACTGATGAAAAATCTTGGCAAGGAGTGATTTTCATGTTGACATCTGTTTTTCAGGGCATCATGGGTAAGCCTGGAGACAGAGGCCCCAAAGGAGAACGTGTATGTATATTACTATTGTGATCATTATTCAAGTCTGTCTGTTACAACTGTCCCATCATTTGAGTTACACAATTATGTGTGTAGACCCCTGCAAATCACCAAATATATAAGGCTAGGGTGTAGGTGATCCAAGATCTCTACTAGACATTAAATACGACAAGGGACTCAGAGCAAGTTATATGGTACATCTATGTAGTTGGCCTTTGTACACAGCCAAGTATAGTTTGCTATTTAAATTTGGAAAGCTTTTATTATCCTCCTGTCTCAGACATATATCTCTACTATAACCATCACCCATGTTCTTTTTAACTAGAGTAAGGTTTCTCAACCTCAGCACTGTGATTATTCAGGGGCAGATAATTGTTGTGGTTGGCTGTTTTGGAATTGTAAAATGCTTAGCAGCATCCCTGGCCTTCATCCACTAGATGCAGTAACACCACCATCCCTCCAATTGTGACAACCAAAAGTGTCTCCAGACATCACCAAATGCCTCTTGGGAAGCAAAATCACTGCAATTGAGAACTACTGACATACAGAAAAACTAAGTAGAGTAAAGAAGGTGGTGTGAGGGGTTAGAGAAATGGAAAGGGTAACTGAAAGTATAGTGAAGTTACTAGTAATGCCAATTATGTTATATGGTTTTGTGTTGTTTGGAGCGTTAATGTCATTATTGCAATTTCTCTTTATTTCCTTTAATGAACCTCAACATTTTCTAGTAGAATTAATTTCTACTAGAATTAACTTCTACTAGAATTAATAGAATTAATTTCTAGTAAAGTCATGCCACTGCAAGAAGTTACTCAAACATTGTTACTCAGTGTAATTCTATTAAGGGTTGCTATTGTATGTGAGTGTGGGCACAGGTTTGTATACTGGTGTCTAGTTTGCTAACTTTTTTCATTATACAAGTAATCCATAATAACTGAAGGAAATGTGAAAATACAGGTGATGTAAATTTAAAAGGAAATAAATCTTCCTTATCCCACTACACAGAGATAAGCACTGTGATATTTGGACATATTTCCATCTCTCTCACTCTAATACATAATATACACATATATTTATATGTATTAATATAAACATATACTTTTCCAAAAAGGAGCTTATGCTGTCTTGTAAGTGACTTTTTTCACCTAACAATATAGATATTTTCTTGTCTGTAAATATAAATCTATATCTACCTTTTAATTGCTATATGTTATTCTACTATTTGACTATACCTTATTTCACTTACCTAGTCCGCTGGACATTTGGATTCCTTCTAGTTGTCATAATAATAAACATCACTACAATGAACATCTTTGTACCTAACTTATAAAATAATTTTAATATGTTAAAGATTGCATTTATCTTGCACATGATCAGAGTATTAATCATTGATCAAAGTGTGCTAGTATTTTTTCTAGTCATCTCAGAAATTTCTCCAAATTTCTGTGAGCTGGAGTGACAGATACTAGGCCCAACTGCTTTTATTTCTTTCTACATGGCTTATTTCTATATCTGATTCTATGATCACACAAATCTCTGTAACTGTTCATTTATTTTTGTTATTTTTTAAGTCAAGAGAAATTGAGTTTGCCCTTCTGCAGAGTAGTCATAGTTAAAAGAATAATATAATGAGATACAGGACATCTTCAAGCATCATTCCATCATATTTGGTGTGAGGATCACTTCCTGGAGTTATGCAACTGAATATTTAAATTTTTTACTGAAGCAACTGCTATGATCTCTCTCTTTCTCTCTCTCTTGCTCATTCTCTCTTGCACAAACATATTCAGTAGTAGACACATTCCAGGATAAAAAACAGCATCAAGCATCATATCAGATTTAGGCACATCTAATATAATATTTTACTAATTAATTATGACATCTTATTCAACTGATTCTTGTTTTTTTTTGTTTTGTTTTGTTTTGTTTTGAGACGGAGTTTCTCTCTTGTCGCCCAGGCTAGAGTGCAATGGTATGATCTCAACTCACTGCAACCTCTGCCTCCCGGGTTCAAGCGATTCTCCTG
Source organism: Hylobates moloch (assembly GCF_009828535.3). Classification (NCBI taxonomy): domain Eukaryota; kingdom Metazoa; phylum Chordata; class Mammalia; order Primates; family Hylobatidae; genus Hylobates; species Hylobates moloch. The sequence continues at coordinate 93,720,445 of NW_026652277.1, read as the reverse complement.
CCTCAGCCTCCTGAGTAGCTGGAATTACAGGCGTGTGCCACCACGCCTGGCTAATTTTTTTGTATTTTTAGTAGAGACGGGGTTTCTCCATGTTGGTCAGGCTGGTCTCGAACTCCTGACCTCAGGTGATCCGCCCACCTCGGCCTCCCAAAGTGCTGTGATTACAGGCGTGAGCCACCGTGCCTGGCCCAACTGATTCTTCCATAGTTCATTTATACTATCAAGTAAATGATGTCAGTGACATCTTCCCCCCAGTCACCTGCTTTGATCTTTTCAATGGTTCTCCCTTCTCACCTTCCTGTGGGTATATATTTAGGGCACAGTGATCACACTCACATGCACACACACACAAACATGCACACACATGCATACACGTGTAAAGCACAAATACAGAAAACAAACCTGAAGAGTCTAATAAAGAGCAAACAAACAGGGGAAAGCCAGGGGTGGGGAGAGCACATGATTTAGGAGAGATTTTGAATGTCCTGAAGTTTTTTTAAGTGAAAAGTCTCGTAATGAGATCCTCTTGGCAATCTTCCTTTATCATTGTAAAGGAGACCCAGACCTCAAGTGATAGCTGGTACTGACTCTCAAAACTGCCACCATCCTAGATGGGCAACCAAGTACACCTAACATTCTCTCTATCTTTTATATATTAAGTACTGCCAAGGTGCCAGGCATTGCTCTGAGCACTTTACTTGGGTTAATTCACTTAGTTCTGAAAATCACCCTATTTAATGGATACTATTAATATGCCCACTTTGTAGGAGAGGAGGCTAGGACACAGAGAGTTTAAGTTATTTATACAAGGCCCAACAGCTAATAAGTGCCAGTATGAATCCAGAACTTTTGCTCTCAACTACAGCTGATGCTAGAAGAGATTATTCTTTATTATTATTTTTTTCCTTAACAGGGTGATCAGGGGATTCCAGGAGACAGAGGCTCACAAGGTGAACGGGGAAAACCAGGCCTTACAGGCATGAAGGGGGCCATTGGTCCTATGGGTCCACCAGGAAACAAGGGCTCCATGGGATCCCCTGGCCACCAAGGCCCTCCGGGCTCTCCAGGCACCCCCGGCATTCCGGTAAGTAGTGCTAAGACGCTTCAGGGCTCCTGGCTTGTACCGACCATGTATCCCTTTTACAATGAAAGCAATGATACTGCCTTTCCAGTAAATAAAACAAACCTAAACTGGTCCCTGTGAGGGGAATAATAGCTGTCATTTAAAGTTACGTGCCAGATCCTCTACTAAGCACTTATTACACATTACCTCATTTGATCTTCACAATCATTCTGGAAGGATTGGTGTCCTTTTCAGCCCAGTTTTATAAACACATAAAATGAGCATTAATTTGCCCAAGGTCACAGATTTATTAAGTGGGTCGGACCCAGGTCTGGATGGCTTCAAACCCATGCTTTTAACATACAGGTACTATCTCTAATGTCTCCTTACACTACACAGAAACCACATATGCCTGTTTCATATTGCTACGAAACATGTCCATTTCGTACTCTGTTTTGTTGAATATCAGAACAACAAATCTGCCATGAGTAGTGCCTTGAAGTAGAAACCACTTAGGCCAAGAGTGTTTAGTGAAGGAAGCCCATATCTTTATTAATCCTCAGGAGGAGTGGTGAGTGGCTATTCTGCAGAGGAATTTAATCTGCAAATATCCATGTTAGGAATAAAGGAGGGTCTTGAAGTGAAGTAGGGCAATTAAAGACATTCTCCTCAGATAATCAACCAATACCAGATATAAAGCAAAACTGAGCATTCATACAATTTTCATACTTCTTTTTTTTCTGAGCAGTAAGTTAATGGTCCACTTTCATTTTATTTTATTTGTCCATATTTTCTAAATTTTCTTTTTTTTATTTTATTATTATTATACTTTAAGTTTTAGGGTACATGTGCACAGTGTGCAGGTTTGTTACATATGTATCCATGTGCCACGTTGGTGTGCTGCACCCATTAACTCATCATTTAGCATTAGGTATATCTCCTAATGCTGTCCCTCCCCCCTTCCCCCACCCCACAACAGTCCCCGGAGTGTGATGTTCCCCTTCCTGTGTCCATGTGTTCTCATTGTTCAATTCCCACCTATGAGTGAGAACATGCGGTGTTTGGTTTTTTGTCCTTGCGATAGTTTACTGAGAATGATGTTTTCCAATTTCATCCATGTCCCTACAAAGGACATGAACTCATCATTTTTTATGGCTGCATAGTATTCCATGGTGTATATGTGCCACATTTTATTAATCCAGTCTATCGTTGTTGGACATTTGGGTTGGTTCCAAGTCTTTGCTATTGTGAATAGTGCCGCAATAAACATACGTGTGCATGTGTCTTTATAGCAGCATGATTTAGAATCCTTTGGGTATATACCCAGTAATGGGATGGCTGGGTCAAATGGTATTTCTAGTTCTAGATCCCTGAGGAATTGCCCCACTGACTTCCACAATGGTTGAACTAGTTTACAGTCCCACCAACAGTGTAAAAGTGTTCCTATTTCTCCACATCCTCACCAGCACCTGTTGTTTCCCGACTTTTTAATGATGGCCATTCTAACTGGTGTGAGATGCTATCTCATTGTGGTTTTGATTTGCATTTATGACAGGATCAAATTCACACATACTTCTTTATTTCTGCCCACTGTCCTGAAACTCTACTTGAATAAAGCCTGTGTAACTTCACTCTCGGGGTTGTGTCAGTAATTGGTATTAGATGCATTAATTAAAGTTCATTAATGAAATAGAGCATTCTTGGAATTATCCTGTCCTACAGGAATCATCACTTTATAAGCCCATCACATAAGATTTTTTTTATTTTTACTTTTTGTCATTCCAAGTAAGTTTGTTGTTACAAGTGAACTAGCACCACTATGTTAGGAAACCCCACAATAATACTGTTATCACATATCTACACACAGACAGGATAGAGGAATTTTCAGTGAAGAGTGATGAGGAATGTACCCAAGAATGTTTATAATAAATTAAGGCTCACTATCTAAGTAGGCTCTGCTTCATTCTTAAATTCACATTGCATGGTGATTTTCTGTAGAGCTTCCGACTCTCTTATCTGATCGTCTTCTGTTATGGTCTTTGTTCATGTATGTATCTCAAAGTGGATAGTTGGCAATGGGGCTTATTGCCTTTGTGACAACCTCCAATCTTCATCATATTGTCTTTAATGCCACACATATACCCCTGGATAATAATCACCAACTATAAAGAGTAATAAATACTTTGAAATTCTAACCATCAAGAAAAAAGTAATAGCTCTTTTAAAAATATCAAGGTACTATCATAAAACATTACTGTTATAAATGTTAAATTCTTTGTCAAATGCATGTGGATTTACTTGTCAACGGTGGAAAATTCAGCTGACATTATTTGCCTGCTTCCTTTTACCAGATCCCAATTAAGAAAAGAAAATTACTTAGTATCTATATACTTGCAATGTGTAAATTACAGAATAAACTTTATGATGAAATGGGTAAAACTTGCTTTTATCCCATGAATACAACATTTTTGAAAATAATCCAGCATACTTGGAGTTCTGTTCCAGGTTGTCTTCCTTTGAAAATACATTATATCAATTAGATATTGACTTTGCCATCCAGGGATTGGTTAAAAGTTAAATTGTGGTTAGGCTACTAACATCATGATTACACTTTTTAGATTACTTAATGTTATAAAATGAAGTCATAGGAATGTCTTCCCTAACTGTATAAAGCCATGTGTCTCCATTTAATAGGAAACCTGTTGATACCACTGGTTATGATCGCAGCCCATAGCTTTTAAAGCAATTATGCACTTCAACTTCTTCCCAGAATTTGGTCAAAGCAACAGATACTTATTGCCCAATATAATCAATTGCCAAAAGCATTTTTCTTGATAAATGCATCTCTACAGAAGTTTCAAATAGGCAAGCCAACCCAATATTTCTATTCTTTATTCATTTGTGCTATGCTCTATTTTAACAACCTTTTTTTTCCTTCTTCAGGCTGATGCAGTTTCATTTGAAGAAATAAAGAAGTATATTAATCAAGAGGTCCTAAGGATTTTTGAAGGTTAGATTTTCTTAATAACATTTTTGAATTTTTCACTGATTCCCACCTCCCACCTACTATGGGGAATCCCTCCAGCAACATTCTCGAAAGATGGCCATGCCACAAAAACCTTAAGAGGCAGCCCATTTTATGATGGGACAGCTCTTTGATGAAAATTCTTCTTTACACAAAGTTAACTTTTGCCTCCCTGGAACTTCCTTTTATTATACCTGGTCTGTAAAACAACACAGGTAAAGTACCTGCTTGTACTCACATGACAGCCCTTTGAGTATTTTTCAATATCCCTCATACTCCTCCTTAGTTTTCTCTTTTATGGAGTAAATGTACCTAGCTCCTCCACTATTATCACCCCTGGGAAATGTTTAATTTATAAATGACTCTCATTTACCAAGGAATATTTTGACCAAGGCAGAGTAGTGTCTTTTTATTTAGACCAAAGTCAGCAAACTGTACCCCCTAGCCAAAGCCATTGCCACCTGCTTTGTACAGCCTACAAACTGAGAATGGTTTTTGCTTTTTGGTGGGGAGCAGTGGGAATGAGTTATATTTTAAAATGATTTTTAAAAATCAAAAGATATTTCATGATATGTGAAAATTATCTGAAATTTGAATTTGTTTCCATAAATAAAGTATGCACATTCCTTTACCTCTTTTCTCTGGCTGTTATCCCACTACAGCAACAGGACTGAGCAATTGTGACAATATGGTACATAAAGGCTTAAATATTTACTATCTGGCCCTTGCAGAGAAAGTTCTGACCCCTGCTCTAGATACTTCAATAATTCATCCTAAGATGTATTGCTTTTTTGAAAACGGCATCCATATTATTCTGTTGATTCATTACGAGTTTTCAGCTAACTAACAGCCCTGGATCTTCCTTATAAAAATATTTTTAAATGAGGTGTTTCTCATTATGGACCGTGTGTTTATTTTTTAAATCTAAGTGTGTGATCTTATGTTTCCTCTTATTAATTTCACACCATTTGTGTTCGTATCTTGTTCCAACCTGAAGATGTCTTTTGAAATGTTGTTTCTTGTAGAGCAGGTTGGCTGACCCTATAACTTTGTGTCATGCTAAATTTCATAAGCATGTCATCATTCTAGTTGTTGATAGAAATGTTGACTAAAAGGCCGGGTGCGGTGGCTCACGCTTGTAATCCTAGCACTTTGGCAGGCCGAGGCAGGCGGATCACGAGGTCAGGAGATCGAGACCACGGTGAAACCCTGTCTCTACTTAAAAATACAAAAAATTAGCCGGGCGTGGTGGCGGGTGCCTGTAGTCCCAGCTACTCGAAGAGGCTGAGGCAGGAGAATGGGGTGAACCCGGGAGGCGGAGCTTGCAGTGAGCCGAGATTGCGCCACTGCACTCCAGCCTGGGTGACAGAGCGAGACTCCGCCTCAAAAAAAAAAAAAAAAATGTTGACTAAAAAAGCCAAGAGTCAAGGATTAGGTCTTTCTAAATGCCATGGGATTCTTTCTGTCCACTTGTAAATCATCTTCTAATCTATTGTTTAGTGAGCTCTGAATCCATTTCATTGTCCGAAAACTCACCCTACATTTCTTTGTCTATTTGCAAGGAATTGACAGTATCACATGATTTTGACAAATGGTTTGCTAAAATCAAGATTACTCGTCTGAACTGTAAGATTTAACAAATAAATCCATGTTGGCTCTCATGGTTCCTACTTCCTTTGCTTAGCATCCATAAGCCAAAAATAGATTGTTGAATTTTTTAAGGAATAAGATTATAAGATGCCCCAAGTCGATCTTGAGTCCATTGCCTCAAACATGGACTCAGCTCTTCTCCAAGGAGTCTTGATTATTTTAAATAATAATTAGCAGCAGAGACTGAAATCTTGGTGCTTGGATGCACGTTATCTTGTTTTATATGAGAACTAGAAATACAGTAGAGTAACACTAGGACTTGTAGCTACTTTAATGACAAAACAGAAAAAAATGGGGTTTTTTTTTGTTGTTGTTGTTTGGTTGGTTGGTTGGTTTTTGAGCTGGAGTCTCATTCTGTCACCCAGGCTGGAGTGCAGTGATGCGATCTTGGCCCACTGCAACCTCTGCCTCCTGGGTTCAAGTGATTCTCCTGCCTCAGCCTCCAGAGTAGCTGGGATTACAGGCACCCACCACCAAACCCAGCTAATTTTTGTATTTTTAGTAGAGACGGGGTTTCACCATGTTGGCAAAAAATGTTTTTTTAAAGGTCATGAATTTATGCTGTTGATTTTAATTTACCTTGGCCTTCACTAAGTATCTTTATCTTGCTCTGATATGACAGTTTACTAATACATTTGTCCACTCTTTTGTTGAGCTACCAGTAATTTTAATGTTGCCCTTAAATTTTGAGGTCTTTTCTTTCTTTCTTTCTTTCTTTCTTTTTCTCTTTCTTTCTTTCTTTCTTTTTTTCTTTCTTTCTTTCTTTCTTTCTCTCTCTCTCTCTTTCTTTTTTTGACCCTTGAATCAAACATTATGGACTAGACTCTAAAGTTTGCAATCCAAACACTCATTTCCCCCTCAGTAAGCTTGAAAAAAAAGGCAACTGTTTGAAAAAAGACATCTCAAGCTCTTCAGGGGAACACTGAAGAATATACCCGTGACTACATAATTTGCAGTGTTCAGTGCACAGTGAAAATGCTGGCGCACTTGTTAAAAAATGATTACGAATTTTAAGACAGCAATAGTAAAGCCGTAAACTAAACATGGGGCCCTATGTGACTGCATAGGTAATGCGGACATGTGAGTCCTGGGGACAGGACATCTAGGATCTCAGATAGTATCCATGCATTTAGTTGACCTCAACCATGAAAAGAGAAATGCTAGCATATATGTATTTTTGAATTGCAATCTAAAGTTTTCCTTTAACTCTTAATCCCCATGGGCTCTAGTGTCTTTATTTATCTTTTATCTAAGAGAGCTTTAATACTGAACTTCAATCTCTTAAGAGGCTTTAGATAAAATCATATATTTAATAGTCAGTAATTAAACCATCTTTCTGGAAGCTGATTAAGAATGTCAGAAAATATAACAAAGCATTTTCAGAAAAAAAAAAAGTGACATGTTGAGATATAGAAGGTGTTCATTTTACAAGTCCATCAGACACTGGATGAAGGTGTGGCCCCTGGCAGCCTGCCCCGTGCATTCAGCAGAAGAGACACTTCTACTCCCTCCTGGGGAAGGCTCCGTGCTGCCCACTCCCAGGCCATTCTGTGGCTACTCTCATGAAGGGCTATCAGTCTTCAGAGGAGGCAGGTCAGGGGAGTTGGGCCACTCTCCATCTGTGTTGGGGCAGGCTCACCAGACTTCTGCTTTCTGAGAAGCTCCTCCTCTGAGTCTGGATCCTTCCTCTCTGAGTTCCTGCCCCTGCTTCCTCTGTCACAGCCCACCTGCCTGGAAGCTGACAGGTGCAGAGTCCTCCCCGGGTCTCTGGCTTCACACCCGTCTCTCCTACTGCGTCTCTGTCTCTTCCAGCCTGGCCAGGTCCAGGTGAGTGGCTGGACCCCCACCAGAGCCAGTATTCCCTCAGAAACCACAGGTGTCTTAGCCTCAAGACAATATTTTAAAGTGACCCATGAGGAAACTATTTTCTGAGACTTCTAAACTCTAAGCCTCCATGTGTGATAGCCCTTTCCTTTTATCTCTCTTGACACTAGTCCAGCAAAACTGTCTTCTCCCAAACAAAACTGTGCCTGAAACCCAGAATTTAGTTATTTAGCATTTAAACTAATTTGTCCCAAGATCGTTTCAATTCACTCCATTTAATTTTCCACTTAGAAATCACCTTTTCCATGGCTTCTGAACACCATTTACAAAAGAGAAAAAAGAAAACTCCATTTTCACAAATCGTAGAGCTCCAAGGTCACAATTAGCATTTTCGGAAAGCTTTTTCTCTAAAAGCAAAGATTAATTTTCACATGTTAAAATAGTTACAGTTAAGTAGTACAGACAGCTAACTGCTACAGTTAAGTAGCACCCGTCTCCTTCCCTTTTTCTTAGTGGTTTCACAAGAGACAGTGTCAATAACAGCTAATGCTATCTCTGCTGCACGCACCCCTGCACATCTGCAGCCGCGAGAGCCATTCTCTCCAAGCAGCAAGTCGCAGACTGTCAGCAGGGGCTCGAAGGCGTCCTTGGAAGATACTGCTCTCCAACTTTATCATCCCAAGTGTCCAGATTACACCCTCTAGTGAAACCCTAGACCACGATGACCCAAACTTTGGGCTCTCCTCTTGTGGCTTTTAACCCCCTTTGGGGCTTCCCAGGTGACCCACCTGGTGATACAACACCCTACAAATCTCAAACCTTGAGCTATTTTCCAGGCCACCTAACCTCCCTTCAACATCCTGGTGCCCCTTCCCAAACCTAACTGTGGTGGAAAGAGGTGTCTTTTCACCAATCCCAAGTCTAGGTTCCAGATTGATCACTATGCACAAATATATATCCTCTCTGAAGTTGAATTAAATTCCCAATTTGATTGTCCAACAAGTCAAGTCCTTTTGGTAGTAAATTGACCACCCAGGACAAGGACAGATGCCATCCATGTGTCTCAGCTTAGCATTTGGCTTTGGAAGGGCTTTCCAGCTGCCAGTGAGGCTGCCCACACAAATGAGGGTCTTGCCAGATCTGAGAAGTTTAATTCTTGCTATTACACTGTCCTATTATGCTTGAGAACTTACATCAACATGCAGGAAGAATTTACCAACCTATGCAGAAATGTGTACCAACATCTGGCTCTCTAAGTTCTTGAGTCAAACATGGGACCAACAAGCCCACACCTCCAGCTGTGGGAGAAAAGAAAGATTTGGGCTAAGTATTCCTGAACAATGTTTCTGCCTCCAGATTTCCAGTGTTCAGAAAATCGCCTTACCTATGTTTTCTCGATTTTTCATATATATATTTCATATATATATATATATGCATATATACATGGATGTGTGTAAATACGTATGATCCTGTTTTCTTATTCCAAGGTTGTAACATCTTTTCTTACCTCTCTACAACTAAGATATTAATTTTTATATATGTATATATGTACTTGTTATATATGCATCATCTGATAAATATACATCATTGATTTTATATATATATTTATATATATATATAGAGAGAGAGAGAGAGTTAAAAAACATATTTTCCACCACAGTCTCTGTGTCTTCCAATTTGCTTCTTTCTGTTTTTTTGGTTGCAACTCTGTTGTTCAGTTTATAGGACTTCCTCAGTGTCCAGGAATCCTTGGCTGTCTGCATACGTAAGAGCAGGGTTTTAAAAACCGATTGAAAGTTGTGAGTGAACAGTGGGGCTTGCCAACCTCGAGTTTCACTTAGGGTAGTCCATTTGGGCTTTCTAACTGAGGGACCCTTAATTTCAGTGTCTTTAAGTCTTTACTCTCAGTCTGGTCAGATTCTGCAGTAGAGACATTCTATTTCCTGCCTGGCTGTGAGCTCAGCTACTTCAGATTTTCAGTTTGGAAGCCCGAGTCTCAATGGAGTCTGGGCTCCTCCATGCAGAGGCAGACTACTTACCGTTTTCAGATAATAATAAACCTTCAGTCTTTTGCTAGGGATGGGGAGAGGCACCTGCCTAGCTGTATAGAGAAAGGAATTTCAACAACTACTAAAACAGGCTTTCAATCAGTGCTCCTTATTTTAGTTCCCCTCTTTCACCCCCGCTTCCAGAGGTAACTTGTACTGCCAATTCTGAGCCTTCTGAGGATTTTGTAGTTTAGATCAAGTTATTCCTCTACTTCTAGTCTAAGAGTTTAGTTTTCTTGAGTTTGCTAAGTAATGTATCACTCAACCATCTGGTTCTCAACTTCCAAAATTGTGCTGCTATTGTCTCCTTTCATATGTTCCCCCATTCTTGTCTCTTTATGCCTTTAAGAGGATTGTTTTGCTAGGATTCAGGAGGTAGTTAAAGCAGATCCATGTGTTTAATCCACCATCTTTACCCGTGATAGTTCAAAGCAACATACTCATAAAGGTGGCGAATGATTGAGACAGAGACAAATGAAGTAGTGACCACCTTTGGGTAATAATGAACCACAAAATAAATATGAATCCACCAAATGATGCTGTTGAATTAACAGTTAAAAATGAAACTAGAATATAATTATTAAAATATCACAGGAAATTACTCTTCTGATATTTTTGCCCTTTAGGAGAGAACTATATTTAATTTTGGCTTCCACATTTAGGAGACATTTATGGAAAAGCCCTGAAATAATGGAACCAAAAAGAGATTTACAAAATAGATTGTGAAGCCTATGAGTAAAAGTTATTTAACCTGAATGCTAATATGTTAACAATATGACTGATTTCCCAAGGGAAATACTCATTAACTGCTTTCTGTTTCCATAATGGGGTAGCAAAATAAAATAAATTGAAGTTATACCAAGAAAATAGATAATTAGACATTTCCATAGGCATTAGGAGAAGATTAATTTCTGTCTTTGAAATATTTACAAATTTCATCTGTGAAATAGAAGATAGACATGGGCCAGATGACATGTGTGTGTTCCTTCCTTCTCTAAAATACGTAGTTTATCTTCACATTAATATTAATGTTTGTATTATATTAAGGAGCCCATTCTCCAAGGAAGCCAAGCCTTGGTCTCATTTGTTAGGGTGACTGCTGTGGCTTTGCCTTGGCAGATGGAAAATGTGTGTTTGGTTTATGCATGCTTATATCGGAACTCTTCAATTTCCTGCCTCATGAGAAAGCACAGCCAAAAACATTGTAATTGACTGAAGATCCCTGAAAACAGAGGAAAAGCAATTAAGAATAAAGGCCTTTACAATTCATCTGGATGCTCTGAAACATATTATTGTAAATTATAGAGCCTTAGGGTAGGGTTCAGAAGAGGTAATTACCCTTATGCTAAATGACTGTTTCTGAGTGTATCTCGAAGCCATGTAATTTACAGCTAGAAGTAGTGAAAACAATTTTCTGTTTTGCTAAAAATATTAAAAACCACCAAAGTACTTCTAAACTCAATTCATATATTAAAGAGGAAAAATTAGTATTTGTGTTTCGAGATTGAAGGTATTTAAAGAGACATGTTTCAAATTAAGAAAAATTGTGACCAGGCACAGTGGCTCATGCCTGTAATCCCAGCACTTTGGGGAGGCTGAGGCGGGCGGATCACGAGGTCAGGAGATCGAGATCATTCTGGCTGACACGGTGAAACCCTGTCTCTACTAAAAATACAAAAAAAATTAGCCGGGCATGGTGGTGGGCACCTGTAGTCCCAGCTACTCAGGAGGCTGAGGCAAGAGAATGGCATGAACCTGGGAGACAGAGGTTGCAGTGAGCTGAGATGGCACCACTGCACTCCAGCCTGGGTGACAGAGCAAGACTCCATCTCAAAAAAAAAAAGAAAGAAAAATTGTACTGAAATACATCTCTTCTTCGAAGTGCAGAACAGCAAATATTATGCAAAGTTTCAAACTGTGATTATTGAATTTCATATTTATTGTAATGCCCCAAGTTCATAATATGATGTAATGAAGATATTATACGTACATTCAATATGATGATTTGTAAAACTAAAACTATATATTCATTACCTATTTGTTTTATCTATTAGTTACTAGAATAAGATATATTAATATCAACCAAACATCCCAGGTAGATAGTGAGGTAGTGATACCGGAGGGCAGGTGATTTCATATCACTCCTTGGGACCAGCATCCATTAGATCCCTGTTGGCCTCCTACTCATCCTTCAGTCTGCAGCCAGAGATTCTAGTACTGTGCGGGTTGTGGTATGTTTCCATTCTGCATGCTTTGTGACGTGAGAATGTGAAGGTAGGTGATTACTTTTTGAATAATGACAGCTAATGCTCTATGTCTATTGGGGCTTTTCCCTTAATAATTCTGTATGAAAAAATAATTGTTTTTCTTTCTTAACCAGTATGGGCCTACATTGTTTTTAAATGATTGTTTTAATTGAAAACTCAGGGGAAAACAGATTTTCCTCAGAAGTAATTTACTCTTTATTTAAAAATTTACATAAAATAAAAGATACATATCTGTTTAAGTATGCCTTTGCAATTCAACTAAATCAACTAAACTGAGTGAAAAGACTGGAGAACATGGAAGGAACTCTTTACGAGATCTATGTGATTTGGGCTTTGTGTTTTCTAACCGACGGCTAGAGTTTCTGCTGCGTTGTTGCCTGTCTTTTGGTCTTTACTTACAAAATAAATACTAATTTCTTCAGTAAAAAAAACTTTTCTGGAAGATTTGTCTGCACGAAACCCAGACTGAAGTTTTTAAATTGAATATTCATTTCTTACTACACACGTGTCTTTGAAAAATAGTGTGTAAATTATTTTAAAATAAAACCATTTAAATTACTAAGAGATTTTTGAAGAAGTTATGCAAAAAGAAAAAGAATAAACAATGCGGTTAACTTCTTGTCATGTCAAGGATAGAGCCTCCTCAAGTTTTCTGTTTGAAATCTAGTTGTTCATATATTAGATTTTTTAAATGTGAGGTGTACTAAATATAAACAAACCAAGCAATTTCAAGAAAGACTCCAATGATAGATTGTATTTATAATGGCCCTGGAATAGTTAATGATTTTACCAAAATTAATTTCATGTAGTAGTAAAATATTCAATATGCTTTTTTTAGTTATCTGTTGCTGCGTAAGAAAATACCTCCAAACTTTAGTGGCTTAAAACATTTATCTTACATTTCACATTATAAACGTTTATTATCGCACATGTTTTATGGGTCAGGGACTTGGAGTGTTGCTGAATTGTATGGATCTGGCTCAGGATCTCTAATGAAGTTGCAGTCAGGATGTCATTCAGAGCTGCAGTCATTTGAAGGCTTGACTAGGGCTGGATGATCTGCTTCCAAGTTCATGTGCGTGGCCACTGGCAGGTAGCATCAGTTCTTCCCCACGTGGGCCTCTCCACAGGACTTCTTGGGTGCTCTCACCCCATGTCAACTGCCTTCCTCCAATGAGTGATCTAAGAGAGAAAGCAACTAGGAAGCCACGATGTCTTTTATGACCTCGTCTCTCTAGTTGCCCACTGTTCATTCAGCCTTTTTCTTTTCACTAGAAATGAAAAGTCTAGCCCCCATTCAAAACTAAGAGAATTAAACTCCAACTTTGGAAGACAGTGTCAAAGAATTCGTGAATATATTTTAAATTACCACACATACCTTCACAACATTGCTGGAAAGTGCCTTAAAGTTATTATGAAATCATTTTTTAATGTGAACCTAAACTCTCTCCACATGCCGTTACCAGAGGTTAGATTCCATGCTAGTGTTCTGTCCACTAGATTGTTACATCTCAGAAGCACTGAAAATTCTCAGACTTTCTGAGTGACACAGCTGGTCTGCATCTATACACAAACAACTTTGTGCAATCGATTTTATTTGTCTAATCAAAAAACTCAGCAGTCAGACCAGTTGGTAAATTAGATGTGCTTAAATTAAAAACTAAATCTTTTTGTTTGTTTGATTTCATGTATTTTGAAATTTTTTGACATAAAATATTTCTGTTCCATGATATATTATTTTTTCTTCTATACATGAAGAGAGGATGGCTGTATTCCTATCCCAGCTCAAGCTGCCGGCAGCAATGTTGGCTGCCCAAGTTCATGGGAGGCCTGGGCCACCAGGGAAGGATGGGTTGCCTGGGCCACCAGGAGACCCTGGACCCCAAGGTAAGTCTTCAAGTGTAATATTGGCTTATTGATTTTTAACTCTCTGTATTTATAACATGTTAGTCACAGTTAAGGAAAAAAGTATGTATGTATGTATGTACTTTATTTATATATTACATATATGCATATATGTAATATATAAAATGGTTTCATATGTAATCTCTTTGTAATATTTGACATTCTAGAAGTAGATGTTTAACTATTACTACTTCAAATTTAAAACCAAATGAGAGTTACCTGGTATTCTAAATGTATTGTAATAATAATATTTATTATAACAATAACAGCAATAATATGTGCTTATATATCATTATTATCTAGGAATCTTGGAATTTTTTAGGCCTCCTCTTTTGGTGTAATTTAAACAAGTCTCCATCATCTGAGTATCTTAAATAAACTGGAGAAAGAGTTTTAGGAGACTCAATGACAAATAGTTATTTGGTTCTAAAATATATTTTTAAGAAATTTTAGAATCTGTCTGCTTTGAATACAGCTTGTGGATGGTAACTTGAATGTTAAATAATTTTTCGCATGATTTCTAAAGTTCTTAAAACCCAACTTATATTGGCAAAAAAATTTGTTCCACTTATGACAACTTGACAAGAGACATAATCTTAAGTATAGCTTGACTAAATTAATCTGACAAGGCCATTTTCTAGAAATATGATTAGCAATCCAGCAAAGTGGCCAAACAGGCCCAGACTTAGAAGAGTTAACAATTCTGAAAGGGAAATATTAAATTCAGTGAGTATATATCATGAAAGATAAGACCAGGAAAACTGCTTCTTATTGTTAACCATGGAGTC